>NC_079172.1:62870150-63170150 GCF_947568905.1 Ostrea edulis | reverse complement strand
TCTGCCGTACCGCCTCTGGTGATCTCCTGGTTACCATGAACAGTGATGATGGAAAACAATCCAAAGTCGTGCGTTACTCTGGCTCCACAGAGAAACAAAGCATTCAGTTTGATGATCAGGGCCGTCCTCTCTATTCACGTGCTCGTCACATCAGTGAAAACAGGAACCTGGATATCTGTGTGGTTGACTGGGACGTTGATGCAGTAGTGGTGGTCAATCAGTCAGGAAAACTCCGATTTAGATACACTGGTCATCCCTCTAATACCAAGCAATCATTTACTCCAGTCGGCATCACTACAGACAGCCAGAGTCACATCCTGACAGCAGACTATAGAAATCACCGTATCCACATCCTAGATCAGGACGGACAGTTCCTCCGTTACATTCACTGTGATTTACGCGGTCCATTTGGTTTATGTGTGGACATCAGAGACAACCTCTTTGTGGCTGAGTGTGTCACTGCTAAAGTGAAGAAAATCCAATATCTATAAACGGTGTTAATTACACATCTCAACACTGTGTTAATTACAGATCCAAACACCGTGTTAATTACAGATCTAAGCACGGTGTTAATTACAGATATAAAAACCATGTTAATTACCTAGCTATTTAAACCTACATGTATATGTACTTAAAGTAGCTATTTCTACTTAATACTTTTACCTGTTTTAGGAAATATAAATAAATAATGATTAAGGCGCATCTTTTTAACAGGTCAGTCGTTTTATGTAGCATGTTGTGCATCTGCACTGCAAAATTCGGAGTGTAAATTTGAATACTTTATGAGGGTGGAGAATGCAAAGGAAATGCATGATAATTCGCCCCAAAAAACTTTGATGTAAAAATGCATGACGGTAAACTTTAAAATTAATACAGATTTGTAAAACATTCTACACTTTTTATCACGTAGCTTTGATCATAAGCTCCTAAAAAATGGAACTGGGTGTTGTTATTGATGCAAATTTGAAAGGTTAGAAAGTAAACATTTTTTGTCCAATATTTTTGTGGTATTCATCGTCAGTGTAAGTGAATCAAGATCTTTGGTACACACCATATTGCACCGTTCCTGCGTTTGACCACGAAATGCAAGTAAAGGAAAAAGTAGTTAAAAATAGCTACCTGGAGTAGGTTTAAATACCTACGTAGCTATAAGTAGCTACGTAGGTAGAAATAGTCTTTGGACTGGACCTGTTTAAAACTGTAAGTAATTACAACTATGTGATGCTTACAAAAGTGTGTATGATGTGTAATTAACATGTGTATTGATAAAGTTATATTTATCTTGGGCGTATATTGAACATTATTCTGTTTGTCAAGTTTTAAATTACAGTGTATATCTTTTGGTATTTGTATTATGTTTCAATGTATATATTATAGATAAACATTTATAGAATACAATCTTACATTATGACTGAGTACTTACTTAGCTGTGTAGTACAGTAACATATAGTGACCCCCAAACGTCCGGTCTTCTGATCCAAGGTCACAGTCTTCTGTTTACCATCAATGACGTCACAACGCGTATCTCCACAGTCCTACAAAATCAACACAGACAAATAGAAATCTTATCAAACTCAATTTCCAAGAATATCGTATTAATTTACCTCAACAAAGTACAGATTTGATTTAGACAATCTTAACAATATTAACACTTATTAATGGTAAAACTATGATTTATCATCAGATTTTGTAAATTGATTAGCTCACCGGGACGATTTCCAGACCACAGGGGCTCGGTTGTCAGATACTGAAGTTTTGTATCATTTGTTCCCGAATAATAAATTGGAAGTTTTGTATGATTTGTGTCCGAATAATAGATTATATAAATAAAACCCACCACCAAAATTCGGTTGGTTTTTTGTTGTGTTTTTTTGAGGTTTTAA
Organism: Ostrea edulis; assembly: GCF_947568905.1. Classification (NCBI taxonomy): domain Eukaryota; kingdom Metazoa; phylum Mollusca; class Bivalvia; order Ostreida; family Ostreidae; genus Ostrea; species Ostrea edulis. The sequence continues at coordinate 63,168,267 of NC_079172.1, read as the reverse complement.
AAAAGGTGTATCATGTGTACATAATAATAACCGAGCCCCTGTGCTTCAAATTTAGGCCTATGCTCTGAGCTTACGATCATTGAGCAGTGAGGGTTCTTTAGCGTACCACACCTACTGTGACACGGGACATGAGTTTCTAAGGTCATCTCCGAGGACCCGTGACATTCCGTCTGATGCCGAGCGTTTGGCGATAGAATTGTCACTACCTGTTTTAACAACTTAGGTCTGTCGCGGCCGAGATTCGAACCCCGACCTTCCACATGTGGGGCGAACGCTTTCCCTCTAGACCACATATGCCTTATAAGGGAACATTCATTTGGTACCAAGACTTTTTATCTAGTGACCTTGACATTTGACCTACTTTTTGAAAACATTAACCTGGGCTAATCTTTTGAATCAAAGGGGATAGGGTTTTGATAATTCACATATGAATGCTTCATGAAGAGACCTTTCTTTTGTTTTGGTACCTTGACATTTTACCTTGTAAACTTGACCTTCGACTTTGACCTACTTTTCAAAAACTTTATACTTTGTTATATCTTTTGAACCAAAAGTAAAATGGCTTTGATATTTAATATTTAGATATCTCATGACCAAGCCTTAGATATAGTATCGAAACCCGCACCTATTGACCTTAGGCTTCGGCCTAATTTTCAAAAACTTTAATCTTTTGAACTAATGGGACTAGGGGGTGTTGGTGAAGTAGAGTCGTGCTTCTGGCGAGCTATGTTGTCTTCTGACAAATCTTGTTTTTGTATTTCTGACTGGTGAATAATCAACAAGAATTAACAATTCAGCAAACAGCAAGGTAGATTGATAGAATGGAAAACAAGAGTTATTCTCAGATTCAAATGAAACAAATTTTCCCTGCTTGTGGGACTAACCAGTCACTTATCTGACCATCAATGAATTTTGTGGAATGGTCAGTGTTATGAAGAATAAGTCCAGTAGACTGGCTTTGGTGTGGGTCCTGCGATTTGGGAAGAACTATACATTCAATCGTCTCCTCGCACCATACTTTGATTTTCATATACTCAAGTTCAACCAGAATCTCTCAGATCTATCAAAAGAAATGTTTTATCATATTATATCAGATAAATTCCTCAAAGAACAGGGTTCCTTGTATTTAAATGTAAAAATCAAAGCATAATTATTTGGAACCACAAGAAAATTATTTGAAAAATAAAACGAATATATGAATAAATCGTCATTTTGATTCTGGTTTTTGACAAAAATATCAAAATAGGGAGTGGGGGTTGAAGAGCTTAAAATAGCATACAAGACCATTTTTGATAAAATGTTCAGACAAGGTGGGGGGGGGTAAACACCTATACACCCTCTAAATCCGGCACTGCCTTAAATAGTTAGTTTTAGCTCACCTGACCTAACAAGTTAGCTTTTTTGATCACCTTTCGTCTCTCCTTTGTCTGTGAACTTTCCACATTTTCACCTTCTCCAGAACCATTGGACCAATATCAATCAAACTTGGTAAGTTGATATAAATTATCCTTTGTGTAAAGGGGCTTCAGGTTTGGTCAAATGAAGAGCCATACCATCTATAAAGAGGAAAGAATCACGAAATGCAAAAATAGGGTGGGGGCATTTAAAAATCTTCTCAAGAATCGCTGGACATGTTGAAATTTACGTGAAAGTTTCCCGGAGACAGTGCAAATTCAAGCTTAATCAAACATGGCCCTGGAGTTAGGGTGGGGCTACAATAGAGGATCAAAGTTTTACATGCATGTAGGGGCGCAAATAATTCAAAATGTCTTCAGTTATTTGCGTTTACATTAATTAGGCGCTTCAGTACAAGATTAAGAGGATGTTCATGGAACAAAATGAGGCCTTTTTCAACCCCCCCCCCCCCCCGCTTGAGAACTTTTTTGCGGCGATAATTTCTCTGAAATGTGCAGATTCCTTTCTATCTCATCCCTCTTTCGATTTATGGAATCGTTTCACGCTTTTTGAAAGCTTTAGAGATTGGCCTTCCACCGACTCATTTTATCATAAAGGTCTATAGACAGGGAATGCACACATTTCAGAGAAATTATCAATTTGATTGGGGGGGGGGGGGTAATCAGTATCCATATTTCACCAATCTGATTAAAATAATATCTTAGATCCACTCCGTTATGTAGCTACATAAAGATCTGAAGACATCCCGTATGATCTTTGTGTAGCGACATAGCAATAAGTTAAAGGAGCTGAGCGGATAAAACATCTTATTTTAATCAGATTGCATCAGATCCTCCTAGGCACCTGATCCCACCTCTGTTGTGTCCAGGGGTCCGTGTTTGCCCAACTCTCTATTTTGCATTGCTTGTAGGAGTTATGAGATTGATCACTGTTCGTTATCTTCACCTTTCATACTTCAGTGCCTGTGATTTCGACGGTACAGCATGAATTAGCTAGACTAGAAGTTCTCTCATTTAAACCATATTCTGCAGTAAATAAAATTCTGACGTAATCCAGTAATTAATTTATGATAACTTACCTAATAGTACATTACCTGACAATCACTAAGTACTGTCCTCCGACGCAAGTCCATTGTCTGACAGGATGAAAGTGTCGTCTGATCAATCAAGAAAGACAACCTTTCTATTTCTGTGACGTAGTAAACAGCAAAAACTGTAGGAGTTATATTTCTTGATGCATACCCTGATAGGATACCAATCCAGGTGCGGATCCAGAAATTGAAGTTAGGGGCATAACTTCACGAGGCAAGGGTCTGTCTTAAGGCTTTCAGTGGGTCCAGGGCGAAGCCCTGTTGGGGCCTAAGGATTGAAGCCTTGCTGCAGCCCAAGGGGCGAAGCCCCCGCAAGCTCCTGTGGTCATTTAAAATCACAAAACTTCTTACAACTAAGGTCATACATATTTTATTTGTCTTATACCAAAATATGAGCGTAACTACGCCAAAACTAATCATGCAAGATTTAGCGTCTGTGTATATACAGTGTGTACTTAATTTGACTCATTCAGGGATTTATTGGTGAAGAATTATCAAAGAAGATTATGTACAGTGCTTTAAGATTAAAATTTGAATTTGTGAAATGGGCCACTGGATTTTAATGGGCTTGAAATATGCTTTCTATATAGTCAAAATGACTATTTTGTGTTATTTTAATGAGATGAAATTGATAAAATGATACAGATTAAAAAAAAAATGGAATGAAATGGAAGCCCTCTCAATATATCACGTGTAGTTTACAGTTCATATAGCCTGTAGTAAATGTTCTTTAAAAAAAATGAAATTTCTTTCCTTATAAGCTGTCCTACTGATATGCTTTATGGGCCTAAAATAATAAACTTATCTAATAAGTAAGCTGAAAACAGAAAAAAAAAATGCATGTTTTTGCTGGGTTTTTTTTTTTTTTTTTTTTTTATTACTGGTTTTTTGTAAACAACACACCATGATTTTACATAGATTTTCTATATTAAAAAAAAATCCTTTTAACTAAAAGCACCCCAGCAGTATATTATAAAGAAAATACTTCATGTTAAATAAATTTGGTGATAAGTATTGTAAATTTCTTTTTCTTCAATTATCTTCACCTTCAATCATTTTGTTATACATTCATGTACTATATTCATTTTATTTTGTCATAACTGACCTTTGCCCTATGGAAAGGGCTTATATAGGCATTGTATCTGCTGCATATTCCTATTTATGTATGTATTTTCTATATACACATGAATATTTATTGATTGTATCTAGCTTAACGTCTCGCTCGAGATTTTTCAAGGTGAAGGGCTTCAAAGTTAGACCTATGCTCGGCGTTTACGGCCATTGAGCAGTGAGGGTTCCTTATCGTGCAACACTTACTGTGACACGGGACAACCGTTTTTAAGGTTATCTCCGAAGACCTGTGAAATTCGCACCTGATGCCGAACGTTTGGCGATGGAACTGTCACTACCTGTTTTAACGACTTAGGTATGTCGCGGTCGGTATTTTAACCCCGGACTTCCGCATGCGGGGCGAACGCTCTAACCTTTCGGCCACCGTGGCGGTACATGTATCTGTTGAAATGGGAAAAATTGAAAATAAGAATTCATATAATTAGGACATGAATACTCCGCCCGATCTGACCTTTCTAATGCAATATGAAAATAATGGACCCATGAGTCACTTTGGCCCATATATAAAAACTTCCCCTACATACATGTATTTGCATGTAAAATTTTGATCCCCTATTCTGACCCCAACCTACCCCCGTGGGCCATTGTTTTTACAAACATGAATCTGTACTATGTCAGAAAGCTGCCATGGAAAATTGAACTTCTCTGGACTAATGTTTTTTGAGAGGATTTTTAAAGATTTTTCCTATATATTTTCATGTAAAAAGCTGATTCCCTATTGTGGCGCTACTCTATCCCAAAGGCCATGAATTTAGCAAACTTGAATCTGCACAATATCAGGAAGCTTCCATATGAATTTGAGCTTTTCTGGCCCAGTGGTTCTTAAGAGGAAGATTTCTAAATGACTCCTCCCTATTGTTGTTGATTTTTTGTAAATATCTCTCTTTTGAAGGGGAGATAGCCCTTCATGTAAACAAATTTAAATTCCTTTCATCCAGGGATAATTTCTACCAAGTTTCGATGAAATTAGCCTGCTGGTTCTAGAGAAGAAAAATTCTAAAATTTGTCAGTGTTATTTCACTATTTCTCTATAATTATTTCCCCTTCGAGAAGGACATTGTCCCTCATTTGAACAAAGTTGAATCCCCTACATAATAATTATAATGAATAAACACGGACCCCTGGATATACAAGAGGTGAGATCAGGTTCCTAGGAGGAGTAAGCATCCCCTGTTGACCGATCACACCCGCCGTGAGCCCTATATCTTGATCATGTAAAAGGAGTTATCCGTAGTCAAAATCAGTGTACCAAGAACGGCTTAACAATCGCTATTAAACACGTCAGACAGCATTTAACCCAAACATAGGTCGTATTTACAAATTAGATCATTATATCGACCATGGAATTTGCGAAATGCTTACTTTAAACGCGATTGTTTATTGATCCTATCATGATATCCTATTTAGTATGATATGTAAAAACTCCCTGACTAGCGGGATCGGCAAATTAAAAACAACTGAAACGTCAGTCCAGATCTCGATATATTTCCTCAAAAGCCGGTATAGGTACATCTGTAATTATATACATGTAAAACTTATACGGTACCAATTTTGATGCACCAGATGCGCATTTCGACAAATAATGTCTCTTCAGTGATGTTCAACCGAAATGTTTGAAATCCGAAATAACAGTGAAGTTTTAGAGCTATTATAGCCAAAAACAGCGTGCCAAAAAAGTCGAGTCAAATTCGTCTAAGGATAAGAGCTATGCATAAGGGAGATAATACTTAATTTTGAAATACATATATATCTATACATATGATTATATTATCAATCATTCATTCCTGAACATTTGATTTAAAAGTGCTCGAATTAATTTCTTAAAAATAAACAACTGTACTCTATTCAATTTCAAAAGTTCATTCATAGATGCATCATGCTCGGATCTGGGGTGGGGCGGGGGGGGGAGGGGAGATTGCAAAGTATATGTACATGTATCATCGAGATTTATGAGTGATTGCATTTGTGCGCTCAGTAATGTGGAAAGAACAAAATTATCGTTGAATGATTTTGTACAAAAGGTTATCAAAGGAATACATACTGGAACAACCTGTTTGATATCTGTTTTATATTCTTCTTTACATTTACAATTCACATAATAGATTACATTGATTGTTTTTGTAACAAATCATTAACATCCGATACTTAACCATAGGTTGGGATTCAATGTAGATGTATTAATATTTATACTTTTCACTTTTTTCCGACCGTGTAAACCTTTGATTATATACTATTACATAAAGTCATTGGCTTAATCACAAAATACATGGGATAAACTGGACTAACAGGCCACCTAGAGGCTATTACAAAGGTGGATGATCTTAAAGGAAAGACAGCTACAAATATTGAGGTCAAGGTCACAAAAGATCGTCCATCTCTAAATATGTATGCTATCATTATGACATGATTTGGCCAAAAAAATTCCATAGCGACCTTCCATTTTTTTATGCAAATGTAGTTAATTGAATATAAAGTAATATTAGTCTAGTTTGTATGGAATGAGATGAAATTTATAGAAATATGGGGTACTTTCTGAATAATCAACTTAATTGATTTTTCATACAAATTACTTCTTTCCGAATCCCATGATGCAAACAAACTAGACACTTACTCCTTAGATGTATTAAATATGTTAAAGCATCCTTTTCAGATCAAAAACCACAAATCTACAATTTGTTGAATTATCTTCAATTAGATTAAGGTTTGTTCAGTCCATTTCAATATATCTACATGTCCAATGGTTTTGTCTTCGATATCTTTACCGATTGAAATGATAGCCATTTCCGCATGAATGTGAAAAAGATTTGCGTATGAATCTTGCTAAATATAGTATGACTATTCTTATGACTGGGAGTTCCAACAAAAATGAAAAGTAGAATTATAAAACAAAATTAAGCGACCCTGGTGAATGTTGTAGCCCATGGAATTTTTGTTGACTTCGTCTGTATTTTGGCTGAGAGGAGTAATCCATGGCTTTTTGTTGGTGCCTCTTGTTAGATCAGGGTACTTCTTTCAGGTCACCTGAGCTAGAAATTCCTCCATTATCATTTTTTTTAAATTCCTTCTCATAATACACGTGACCAATTTCAACCAAATTTATCACAAAGCTTCAAGTTTATTCAAATAGTGTCATGTTCCTCTCGAAGGTTTAAAGAAATCTCTTTAAAAAGAATGAAGATAATGAACAGTGACTAATCTTACAGGACTATGAACCAGAAATGTCAAAACTTGTTTGGAAGATTCTTTATATAATTAAAAGTCAGAATTATTTAATCTCCCGGGGCCAAGGTAGGTAAAAATAGGGGTTCAACGATTAACATTGGAATATACATACATATAACATCACTGAAAGACAAAGAGAGTGCAATTTGTCAAATTGATATGAAAACACTTTATTACATCCCCTCTCACAGTACAAGATTTGTTTAAACTTCCTCTCCGGTGACCTTGCCCTTTCACCTATTTCATTAAAACTATATTGGAACCAGTGTTTTTATTTATTATCCCATCCCTGGTGTTTCCAGGAGTCCGTATTTTCCTACTCTTCATTTTGAGTTTTTATAGGAATTATTGGATTGGTCATTGTTCGTTATCTTCAACTTTTCATGTGAAAGGCGTCAATTCTGCAAGTTTCATCAAGAAAACTCGGAAAAGAAATGTGACTGAAAGCGAACAAACAAACGCACGTTCTATCCCTGAGGTAATATTTAAAAGTTTGAATTTCATTTTCAAAAATGTCAGTACCAACGAAAAAAATCTGAGCAGCGGAAAGCTAAGTCTTAAAGCATTCAAGGGAAAGTCCGACATCCGATTACCTATATAAAAAATATAGACGGGAAAACAGTACCATACTATAGATAAATACGTCCCATCTAAAGATGGCGTACAAAGAGAGGTCAAATCCTCGGCTTACAGTATTTAGATTAACCATCGGAAACAGAAGGAACTTAATTCTAGTGATCTTTAAATTTCCACAAAAACTATGAAATGGAAACAAATCATTCAATATAAGTGGTAATATTATCTAACATGGTTGTATTTGAAATGCCTCATTTCCTTTAAAGCTTACCTGGCCGTCTCAAGATTTGCAAATAAAGAGTCTTTCATACCTCTCTGGTTAGCATCAATTAGTTTTATGTAACATTTATGTAACATTCATACTAAAGTCAGTCTATATACAATGGTGTTTTTCTTGCCCTAGTTTTTATAAAACGGGAATACTGCACTTCAATATTGACGAAACAATTACCAGGTGAACTGAACAGGCACTCAAGAGCAAATCTTGTATTTATTGATTTTTTTAAAGCGAAATATCTTTTCACTTAGTTGCACAAATATTCTATCGGCAAAGTCAAACTTTTTTTTTATAAAAAGAAGGCTATTTTAAAAACTGTACCGGTGTAGCAGGTCTGGTGTTTGTAGACTTGTACTTGGCGTTGCGTGGGTATGGATAGCATCTTTAAGAGCGCTGTTAACGTGAAATTCTGTGAAATAGAAGACTGTGAATTCCCTCTAAAATGTTTTTGTCATGATTGTTGTATGGGCCTGTGTTTCAGGTGTTCTAAGATTCATTTTAAACGCAGAAATTCTCACAGGATTGTTTTGTACAGAGAGAGAGCAAAAATCAGGAGTAAAGCTTGTGGAAGTCATATGTGTCTCCTAAAGGGACCGTGTAATGAAGTTTGCTGTTTCACTTGTAGAAAAGTAATTTGTGATAGTAGTATTGAAGATCACGAGTTTCATTATACCATGACAACATCGGAACAACTTGTATATTTTGAAAGAATGATCAACTATTTGAGGCTCGTTCGTTCAAAGATCAGGGACATTACAAAATTGAACAAGGAGTTTCCTGTTAATTATGGAAGATCCAAACAATTGAAGTGGAAAATGAAACATGCTTTCCTAACTACAGCAAGATATAACTTACCTCACCTAACTGACATCAAGCGTAGAGGAGAAGAGTACATTCGTCTATGTAGACAAATGCAGGATTCTTTTAGCCTTGGACAAACTTTGTCCAAAAACGTCCCGAATGCAACATTCATAACAGCACCAAATATTAATGTCATTTCGATTGCTAACCCAGCTGGCCGCCCCAAAAAGAATTTCGGACCTCTTTTGATATGCAATATCCGGATTTTCACCAAACCATTTTCAGGTGTAAAACTCTTTGGCAGCAGTGACATCAGCGTTTGGGTACACGAAAAGAACGCTAGAGTTTTAAGCCGCCATGACATCTGTGGGAGTTGTCGCAGTAAATACATTTTAGATATGGTTCCAGAATTCGTCACCTTAGCTCGAGATCATATAGTATACGTAGATAACTCCAAAAATACAGTATACAAACTTTCTTCTAAAGGTACACAAAAACTGGTGCAGGAGTCTGCTAATTGTACACAAAAACTGATGACGGAGTCTGCTAATTGTACACAAAAACTGACGCCGGAGTCTGCTAATTGTACACAAAAACTGGTGACGGAATCTGGTATCATCACGGCTATTTCGTCTTCCTCAAACGACTCTTTGCTGGTCTGTACCTGTAACATGGCCACAGGTAGAGGAGAAATTCGCAAATATGATATCAGTGACGGGAAATTATTGCAGATCCTGGCAAGTAGTAGCGAATTTCCATTTTCCTTTTACGATCTGTTAAATGTGTTTTCCGTCACTGAAAATATTGACGGTAGTGTGTGGTTCTTAGCGCTGCTTGATAGGTCAGAGGTCAGGAGAATCGTCAAAGTCAGTAGATGTTTCACTGATCGCAATGATTCATTCGCGGTGGCCCAAGTTCTTGACAACTTGCGGACCATTTGTCCAATGGAGATAACACACAACAGCAGAGGTGACATTTTGATCTTAGACGACAATAAAAAAGAGGTCCATATCGTGAACAAAATTGGGAATCTGATGTGGTCTTGGCCTTTTAGAGGGAATATTGAAAGTATTTGTGTTGATCCCTCAGACAAATTATGGGTAGCCGATTCTGACGGCGATATTAAAGCTTTTGGATGTTATAGATTGTGTAAACCAGTTTCTCGGCAAGGAGTCAAAAATGTTCTAAAGAAATACTCAAAGAATCGTTTCTGGGGTGTGAGTCATGCGAAATCGTTAGCTTCTAGTGTAACGTTTAGCAAACATTTGAAAAAGCACCACAACGAAATATCCTGTGAAATCTGTTCATTTTCATATATGTACCCATCGTTGCTAGCCACGCTTCCTGAGTCCGGAAGTACCAACCTCAAACCGAATTGACGTAGCGTGAACGGAGACAATTAACATGTTTTGCGATGATGGTCCGAGCCCGGTAATTTATCATTTCCAGTATCTTTAGTAACTTGACTCTAATTCAGGAATCAAATGTATCATACCAGATGGAAAACCAACACAGTGCCGTCCTGCTGTCACCGAACGGTTACCAAGAAATGTCACTCAAAAGTCCGCTTTGGTGTATGTGAGTAATCGTCTGTCGGTGAATCCCAGAGTTAGACATATAGGTACGTTCTACATTCAAGTTCCTGATAGTATTTAGAGGTATGGTGCGATCTCAGTGGCGTTTTGCACGACGTGTGTACCATCGATGCACCGAATTACGCTAGGTAAACGCCGGCCTTATCATCTGTTCGACTTCTGGAGAACCGTACCCAGGAGAACTCGTACCCAGGAGAACTCGTACCTAGAAATTTGGGTAAGAGTTCTCCTGGGAAATCGTACCCTGGAGAAGTCGTATCCGAGTACGACTTCTCCAGGAGAACACGTACCCGGGTACGAGTTTTCCAAGAGAAGTCGTACCTATCAATATCTGGGTACGAGTTCTCCTGAAGAAAAACTTTGTCATTTTATCAAATAGAAATGTGGGTACGAGTTCTCGTACAGAAAAAAACCCTGTCATTTCTGTCATAAAAGTCTGGGTACGAGTTTTTCTGGGGAAAAAACATTGTCATTTTATCTGATAAATCTGGGTACGAGTTCTCCTGCAGAAAAAAAAATTTGTCAGTTCTGTAATAAAAAAAAAATGAGTACGAGTTTTCCTGGAGAAAAACTGTCATGTCTGTCAAAAATCTGGGTACGAGTTCTCCTGGTGAAAAACTTCCGTCATTTTGTCATAAAAATCTGGGTACGAGTTCTCCTTTATGTGCCGGAGAATAGAGGTCCGCTATAAAAATGCTATGTCGGAAGTTAAAAATTGGTGTTTAATTGCAATAATTATACTAATTATCGTCTCACGCCAAACCGCAATTCAAATGAGAGAAAAAAACAACAAACAAGTACGATCATTGTATTCACTTTTTTTATTCAATTGAAAATCATGTTCATAGTAAATTATGTATAATGTATGAAATCCTCGATTTTCGCAAGGAGAAATTGTACCCAAATTCCAATACCTAAAATGGTATAATTCTTAATGAGATAAACTCATATCAAAATTTTGATTACTATATAATGACAAACTTTTTTCTCCAGAAGAACTCTTACCAGAATTTATCTAACAAAAAAAACCATAGTTTTTCTCCAGGAGAAAACGTACCCAAATTTCTGGGTACGAGTTTTCCTGGGTACGCGTTCTGCTGGATACGAGTTCCAAGCTGATTCTTTGAGTGCAGCAATTTAGCAGAATGAGTAATGCTATCAATTAATGTGTTCAATAATTCAGAATTAAAGACCCATTAATTATTTGAAGAAATCTTTTATTGAATTGTTACGCACATCAATCAATTCAATTCCTGATATCTTCAAATCATTAAAAATATTATAACCCTATCAAAGAATTAAAACTCATCGAGATCACAAGCACCGTACTTAACAATCACATACAGCCTTACCGTCAGCCTTGCATATCAATCTAATTAAAATCAGCTCCTCGATCCGCTCCTCTGTTCCCCTTGTAGCGACATAAACAAAATCAAGGAGCTGATTTTAATCAGATTGCCTTGCATATCAAATCTCATGATTAAAACTTAAAGCCCTATCTCCAGGCTTATTTAAATCAACTAAATCTGAAGCATCGCACAGAATGGTACATTATAGCCTTAGCACCGGTCTCATATATCCACTGAAACTCAGGCATCAAACGTAATAATGAATTATAGCCCTAGTACCGGGTGTATATTTAAACTAAATCTCAAAAACTGTGCATAACACCTTATAATCTTAGCACCGAATTTATATATCACTAAATCACAAACAAAAATTTTTCATATCAACTAAATATCAAACTCCGTACATGATAATAACTTAATAACTTATAGATTTAGCACCAGATTTAAATATCAACTAAATCACAAGTTTTCAGATGATTATTTAATGTAAATCTGAATAATCTACATGGGAATGCTTACTCCTCCTAGGCACCTGATCCCACCTCTGGTGTGTCCAGCGGTCCGTGTTTGCCCAACTATCTATTTTGTATTGCTTATGGGATTGATGAGATTATTCACTGTTCGTTATCTCCACCTTTCATGCATGCCAACATTCGCAACATTAATAGTGAGCGCTTCAAAATGTATTATTGCAACAAGGTAACTATAAATTTGTGTATCATATGACAATGAGTTGGACTGTGATACATTATAGATTTGCATGTTCATCGATTGTCATCGGTTCATCGGTTGTCTGAATTTCTGAAACAACATTTGAATATAACCATTTTTTCTTTATTTCAGATTCTATACATAAATTGCCATTTGCCAGTTTCCATATATGTACAAGAAAAAATACAGTGATGAAAGCTGAGAAAAAGACAGACATTCCTTTTTGATGTTACATATTGTATATATGTATGACAGTTAGGTTATCTATAGCGTAATAACGATAAACATGTGAAGTGTTTGCTAATTTAGAAATGGAAGACATTTTCTGAAAGTGTCATTTAGATGTGTTTGATAGATACCTGTAGTTTTTATACAATACATATTGAAAGAAAGCCTTTTGGGAGGCAAATTTAATGAAGAGGATATGCATATAGATATAGATGACAGAAATATCAAAGAACATTTATTAACTTTCTTGTTATACCCGTACTAAGGACAAATGATCAAAGTAAAAAAATTATCATTTAAGAAATAAAGGGTCAATATCAAGGGTGAATAATTTGTATTAAAGGGAGGTCCTGGACCCTTTCCAAGGAATGATAACTGCAAAATATGATGGGTTATTCAAATCCGCTGTAGATCCACAGGACCAGAAATGAAAAAACTGTGTGAATACCGTTGTATAGGATTTCAAAACATGGAGTGTGAGGACATAGTGGCGCCATCATATAAGAGGTCCATTTATTTATTGTTTGGAAATGGTGTATTTGTAAAATAATTAAGAAATTAATTGTTGCTTGAAGTTAACTTGCTTTCCATATTGGTCTTAATTTCAGAAAGATTTTACATGTTAAAAAATTGTTTTCTGGAAGGCGATAAATCATTAAAGAGGTATGGCGCATTTGCTGACGATACGGCCGACTCAGAAATCTAAATGGAAAACACCGGTTTCCAATAATACACTGGCGTGTTATATTTAAATATAAGGACAGCGTTTTTGATGTTTCGTTAACCAAGATAAATAACTGCCGCAGTTTAGCATTACTGACATTTATACGAGTCGTTCTTTACTTAATAAACCATTTTCCTATTTGGAATGATGAACAGTACAATATTTTCATAGACCTGTGCAACAACCCTTTTACATATGGCATTACTTAACTCACTGTTCTGACATGAGTGCAGCGCCTTTAATAGATGTCATCAGTTCATTTGCCTTTGGTCGATAATTCGAGTGTTTATCTTTGCCTAAATATCATATGACAGTTGCTACATGAGTTTTTATATTTTTCTTTTGAGAAGTCAAACTGTATAACAGTTCTTTTCCTCTCTTGACCTATTTCTACTTATCACATGCTGTCCATTTGTGTCCTTTTTCTTGTAGTATTTGTTAAGCTTTTCGTCAGCCACATTACGGTTTGAAATTCTTGAGCACACAGGAACATGTTAGTGTAAACAAGCGGAACTACAATGATTACAATATTAATAGTTTCTGAGATATTCTCATAAACCTTTGGACCCTTCTGGGCCCCTAATTTAAAGGGTCAGCCCCTTTTGCTTGATATCGTAAGAAAGGTCATGACATTTCAAACATTTTTTGTTCAACAAGTATTTAGAAATTCTTTACCGTTCTCGAGTTATTTCTAGAAGTAATTTTTAGGGGCCAAACTGTAGCTCCCTAACGGGGCCACATAGGGTAAAAACGAAATATGCATATTGTTCAGATCATCATTCTGAACAACTTTTGTTCTTTATTGCTTTTCAAAATATTTGTTGTTTTCGAGATACAAGGGGTAAAAAATTTATGGTTTTGGCCCTTAAAATCCCCTATTACGTAACATATGACCTAAATTTTTATATGAATAGATTTGGATTGTTGAGATGAACATTTTTTGTTCTTTGACTTATACCAAAATATTAACGATTTTTGAGATATTTGATCTAGACTTTGAGCCCTTCTAGATCCCTAATTGAAGGGGCTAGCCCCTAAATCTTGATATTTTCGAAAAAATCTCGTAAATGTGCACAACTTTTGTTCTACATGTCTTAACAAAATATTTGCAAGAAAAAAGATATTGGAGATGAAAGGTCAAAAATCGCCGAAATGGGCGAAAAATTTTGGCATCCATTTTTTCAGGTCCAGGCGAGCGTTTAGGCAAATCGCCTCCGGTAAAATCGAATCCCCCACAAATCTTCTAAAATGTTTACTCTATCTTGTGTAGAAATTTCAAGACTCTAGCTTCAAAACTAACGGAGGAGATGTGTGGACAACAAGGCCCTTCAAAAAGTCACTAAAAGAGAGATAACTCCTGACCGGAAGTAACGCCAAGCACGAAATTTTCCAAGCAAAGTCTCGTCACCAAAAGACATCTTTCCTGAAAATTTCGTGAAAATCGATCGAGAAATGGCTGAGAAAAACGCGTGTACTACCAAGGAAAATAATAATAATAATAATGAAGAAGAAGAACGCGAACAATAATAGTAAGGTCTTCCGCAGGAGACGGAAGACCTTAATAATAATAACTAGAAACTCATTACTAGTAATGAGTAGGTCTTCCGTTAGATCACTTCCGGTAAAGAGCTTTCTGTTCCTACGAAAACCATTTAAATATATCAGAAAATGTGCCTTAACAATGAATGAGAAATGTATTATCGAATTTTTTACTCATTTCTCGTAACTTCCGGTAATGACCGGAAGTACTTTTATGATGCGTTTTCCTATAAATGACAGCGACTCTTTACTGTCTATATTCCCTGAAAATTTCACGTCTCTATCTCAAAGAGTTCTCAACAAAAAGAAGTAGACTAAAGAAAGAAAAAAGTAGTAGGTTACTACCGACCGGAAGTCAATTTTGAAAAACAAAATGATCCAAACTCTAGAAGTTGATACTTTTATTATGACATGTGAAAATCATATGAAAGACTTAAAATATACGCGAGATTTATGGTGACAAAGAAATGAAAAGTAAAAATGTATTTTATCAAGAAACCGGAAGTAGTTGTTTTGACTACCAACGGAGTCAATATTCTTTTGACACTTTCAAAGAGACTTAACAAACTAGTATAGGTTTCAATTTACAAGAAAAAGTTTGAAATTTGCGATTCTTTCAATCACTTCCGGTGACGACAGGAAGTGACGGTCGACATGTTCAACCCTCTACTGCACGACTGCAAACGGAGATTTATAATTCCTGAATAATTGATGAACCTATATGTTACCTTTTCCAAGAAAAATGCTGGACAAAATTCCTTTTGAGAAACAGAAAATCGCCCATATTTTCCGACCAGAAGTGAATTTTGTAAAAACAAAAATAGTTATAGGAAGGTCCTTTCATAAGACATTATTCCTGAAAATTTCAAGAAAATCTATCCACCATCTCTGAGAAATCACTCGAAGAAATCGGAAAATCGACATTTTTCAAATACTTCCGGTATAGACCGGAAGTGACAGACGAAAAAATTGAATGTATGTGTACAATGGACTAATGTTAGTTGATCAACTCTACAAGTTTCAAGCGTCTATCTATATTCATTATTGAGAAACTGAAAAAACAAGGTTTGAATATGTCCACCCCATATCTCACGACCGGAAGTGAATTTTACAAAAATATTTAAATTTACACTAGACATTTATAATGTCTATAACATATGTAAAATTCAAATCATTAACTTGTTTTATGACCGAGATTTATGGCACTGAAAAATGAGAGAATGAATAGTTTTTCTTTCATATAACCGGAAGTTGGAGATTCAACTTCCGGTGGGGTCAATAGTTTTTGAGAATTAGAACGAGACCTAATAAACCGATATAGGTTTCAATTTGAAAGAAAAAAGTTTGAAATTCATGATTTATTAATCACTTCCGGTGACGACCGGAAGTGACGGCCGACATTCTTACCCCCCTACTGCACCCCTACAAAGTGAGATTTATTAACTCTGAAATTTTGGTGACTCTATCTTTTACCGTTTCTGAGTAAAACGATTGACAACGAAAACAGCTCATAAGCCGTATTTGCCGACCGGAAGTGAAATTTACAAAAATATTTGACGTTACTCTAGACATTTGTAGTGACTATAATATATGTAAAACTCAACTCATTAACTAGTTTCATGACCGAGATTTATGGCACTGACAAATGAGAGAATGAATAGTTTTTCTTTGATATAACCGGAAGTTGGAGATTCAACTTCCGGTGGGGTCAACATTTTTTGAGAATTAGAACGAGATATAGTAAACCAAAGTAGGTTTCAATTTGAAAGAAAAAAGTTTGAAATTGATGATTTATTTGATCACTTCCGGTGACGACCGGAAGTAACGGCGACAAAAAATATTACGTGCATGCACCATAGAGAAAATAGATCTATCATCCTTGAAAGTTTCATTCGATTATCTTTAGTGGTTTTCAAGTTTACCCCCGGACAAAGTTTCTTTCAAAAACCGGAAAATCGGACGTATCTGACGAACGGAAGTGAATTTTGAAAAAATGAAAAAAATGCCTCGAGGTACCATCGTTCCCTATAACCTGTGAAAGTTTCAGGAAAATCCATCCAACGGTCTAGGAGACAAAAGGGAAAAAAAATAATAATAATAATAACTAGACACGATCTCGTTGCGAGCAACGAGTAGGTCTTCCGTCCGATTTGTTGATGCACTCGGAGTTAAAAAAAAAAAGAAAACACAAATGAGTCCCAATTTAGTTTCCGACTTTAAGACACTTGAGATATAATCAATTTTTCATATCATAAGCTTCTGAAGCAAAGTTGCGGTGAAATTCGTTTGAAATTCGACTCTCCAGGCGAGCCATAAGGCCCGCGGGCCTATTTCTTGATGTCATTTGCTAGCCCTCTATAGACTCAACAACTTTAGTTCTATATGTCTTTACAAAATATTTACCTGTAAAAAGTTATTGAGATCGACCGATATCGACAAAAAATCGACCCTACAGGCGAGCCATTAGGACCATAAGACTATTTCTTGATATCAATCGATAGATCTCGATAAACTGAACAACTTTTGTTCAATATGTCCTTACAAAATATTTACCAGTTACAAGTTTTTGAAATCGACTGATATCGACAAAAATCGACTCTACAGGCGAGCCATGAGGCCCACAGACCCATTTTTTGATATTGATCGATAGGTTATGACACATTGAACAACATTTGTTCAATAATGCTTTTCAAAAAATATGTCGTTTTAAAGATATGAGGCGTCAAATATTTACGATTTTGGCCCTTAAAATCTCTAATTACGTAACATATGACCTACTTTTTGATTTGATAAGATCAAGCTCGTTGAGATGAACATTTCCGCTTCTACAACTTATTATAAAATATTAATAGTTTCTGAGATATTCTCAAAAACATTTGGACCCTTCTGAACCCCTAATTTAAAGGGCCAGCCCGTTTTGCTTGATATCGTAAGAAAGGCCTTGTCATTTGAAACATTTTTTGCTCAACAAGTATTTAGAAATTCTTTACCGTTCTCGAGTTATCTCTACAAGAAATATTTAGGGGCCAAACTGTAGCTCCCTAACGGGGCCACATAGGGAAAAAACGAAATGTACATATTGTTTAGATTATCATTCTGAACAACTTTTGTTCAATAATGCTTTTCAAAATATTTGTCGTTTTCAAGATATGAGGCGTCAATTATTTATGATTTTGGCCCTTAAAATCCCTTATTACGTAACATATGACCTACTTTTTGATTTGATAAGAACAAGCTCGTTTAGATGAACATTTCCGCTTCAATGACTTATTACAAAATATTAATAGTTTCTGAGATATTCTCATAAACCTTTGGACCCTTCTGGGCCCCTAATTTAAAGGGTCAGCCCCTTTTGCTTGATATCGTAAGAAAGGTCATGACATTTCAAACATTTTTTGTTCAACAAGTATTTAGAAATTCTTTACCGTTCTCGAGTTATTTCTAGAAGTAATTTTTAGGGGCCAAACTGTAGCTCCCTAACGGGGCCACATAGGGTAAAAACGAAATATGCATATTGTTAAGATCATCATTCTGAACAACTTTTGTTCTTTATTGCTTTTCAAAATATTTGTCGTTTTCGAGATACAAGGGGTAAAAAATTTATGGTTTTGGCCCTTAAAATCCCTTATTACGTAACATATGACCTAAATTTTTATATGAATAGATTTAGATTGTTGAGATGAACATTTTTTGTTCTTTGACTTATACCAAAATATGAACGATTTTTGAGATATTTGATCTAGACTTTGAGCCCTTCTAGATCCCTAATTGAAGAGGCTAGCCCCTAAATTTTGATATTTTCGAAAAGATCTCGTAAATGTGCACAACTTTTGTTCTACATGTCTTAACAAAATATTTGCAAGAAAAAAGATATTGGAGATCAAAGGTCAAAAATCGCCGAAATCGGCGAACAATTTTGGCATCCATTTTTTCAGGTCCAGGCGAGCGTTTAGGCAAATCGCCTCCGGTGAAATCGAATCCCCCACAAATCTTCTAAAATGTTTACTCTATCTTGTGTAGAAATTTCAAGACTCTAGTTTCAAAACTAACGGAGGAGATGCGTGGACAACAAGGCCCTTCAAAAAGTCACTAAAAGAGAGATAACTCCTGACCGGAAGTGACGTCATGCACGAAATTTTGCAAGCAAAGTCTCGTCACCAGAAGACATCTTTCCTGAAAATTTCGTGAAAATCGATCGAGAAATGGCTGAGAAAAATGCGTGTACTACCAAGGAAAATAATAATAATAATAATAATAATGAAGAAGAAGAACGCGAACAATAATAGTAAGGTCTTCCGCAGGAGACGGAAGACCTTAATGAAGAAGAAGAACGCGAACAATAATAGTAAGGTCTTCCGCAGGAGACGGAAGACCTTAATAAACAGTAGAATCACTAGAAGGTCTTCCGTTGGAAACGGAAGACCTTAATAATAATAATAAGAAACAGAGTAAAAACAATATGTTCCCAAACTTTGTTTGGGGAACATAACTAGACACTCATTATTAGTAATGAGTAGGTCTTCCGTTAGACCACTTCCGGTAAAGAGCTTTCTATTCCTACGAAAACCATTTAAATGTATCAGAAAATGTGCCTTAACAATGAATGAGAAATGTATTGTCGAATTTTTTATTCCTTTCTCGTAACTTTCGGTGACGACCAGAAGTACTATTCAGATGCGTTTTCCTATAAATGACAGCAACTCTTTACTGTCTATATTCCCTGAAAATTTCACGTCTCTATCTGAAAGAGTTCTCAAGAAAAAGAAGTAGACTAAAGAAAGAAAAAGTAGTAGGTTACTACCGACCGGAAGTTAATTTTGAAAACAAAATTATCAAAACTTTAGAAGTTCATACTTTTATTAAGACATGTGAAAATCATATGAAAGACTTCAAATATAAGCGAGATTTATGGGGACAAAGAGACGAAAAGTAAAAAGATATCTTATCAAGAAACCGGAAGTAGTCGTTTTGACTACCGACAGAGTCAATATTCTTTTGACACTTTGAAAGAGAGTTAATAAACTAGTATAAGTTTCAATTTAACGGAAAAAGTTTGGAATTTGCGATTCTTTCCATCACTTCCGGTGACGACAGGAAGTGACGGTCGACATGTTCAACCCCCTACTGCACGCCTACAAACGGAGATTGATCATTCCTGAATATATGATGAACCTATATTTTACCTTTTCCAAGAAAAGTGCTGGACAAAATTCCTTTTGAGAAACAGAAAATCGGCCTTATTTTCCGACCGGAAGTGAATTTTGTAAAACAAAAATACCTACAGCAAGGTCATTTCATCAGACATTATTCCTGAAAATTTCAAGAAAATATAGCCAGCCATCTCTGAGAAATCACTAGAAGAAATTGGAAAATCGACATTTTTTCAAATACTTCCGGTATAGACCGGAAGTGACGGACGAAGAAATTGAATGCATGTGTACAATGGACTAATGCTAGTTGATCAACTCTACAAGTTTCAAACGTCTATCTATATTCATTATTGAGAAACTGAAAAAACAAGGTTTGAATATGTCCACCCCATATCTCACGACCGGAAGTGAATTTTACAAAAATATTTAAATATAATCTAGACAATTATATTGTCTCTAACATACGTAAAATTCAAATCATTAACTTGTTTTATGACGGAGATTTATGGCACTGAAAAATGAGAAAATGAATAATCTTTCTTTGATATAACCGGAAGTTGGAGTTTCAACTTCCGGTGGGGTCTACATTTTTTGAAAATTACAACAAGACCTAGTAAACTGATATAGGTTTCAGTTTGAAAGAAAAAAGTTTGAAATTTATGATTCATCAATCACTTCCGGTGACGACCGGAAGTGACGGACAACATTCTTAACCCCCTACTGCACGCCTACAAAGTGAGATCTATCAACTCTGAAAATTTGGTGACTCTATCTTTTACCGTTTCTGAGTAAAACGATTGACAACGAAAACAGCTAATAAGCCGTATTTGCCGACCGGAAGTAAATTTTACAAAAATATTTGACGTTACTCTAGACATTTATAGTGACTATAATGTATGTAAAACTCAACTCATTAACTAGTTTCATGACCGAGATTTATGGCACTGAAAAATGAGATAATGAATAATCTTTATTTGATATAACTGGAAGTTAAAGATTCAACTTCCGGTGGGGTCAACATTTTTTGAGAATTAGAACGAGATATAGTAAACCGAAATAGGTTTCAATTTGAAAGAAAAAAGTTTGAAATTCATGATTCCTTTAATCACTTCCGGTGACGACCGGAAGTGACGGCCGACATTCTTAACCCCCTACTGCACGCCTACGAAGTGAGATCTATTCACTCTGAAAATTTGGTGACTCCATCTTTTACCGTTTCTGAGAAAAACGCTGGACAAGATATCTTGTAAAAAGACGAAAATTGGACATATTTTGCGACCGGAAGTGAATTTTGAAAAAATGAAAAAAATACCTCGAGGTACCATCGTTGTCTATAACCTGTGAAAGTTTCAGGAAAATCCATCCAACGGTCTAGGAGACGAAAGGGAAAAAAAAAATAATAACTAGACACGATCTCGTTGCGAGCAACGAGTAGGTCTTCCGTCCGATTTGTTGATGCACTCGGAGTTAAAAAAAAAAAAAAAAAAGACAAATGAGTCCCAATTTAGTTTCCGACTTTAAGACACTTTAGATATAATCAATTTTTCATATCATAAGCTTCTGAAGCAAAGTTGCGGTGAAATTCGTTTGAAATTCGACTCTCCAGGCGAGCCATAAGGCCCGCGGGCCTATTTCTTGACGTCATTTGTTAGCCCTCTATAGACTCAACAACTTTAGTTCTATATGTCTTTACAAAATATTTACCTGTAAAAAGTTATTGAGATCGACCGATATCGACAAAAAATCGACTCTACAGGCGAGCCATTAGGACCATAGGCCTATTTCTTGATATCAATCGATAGATCTCGATAAACTGAACAACTTTTGTTCAATATGTCCTTACAAAATATTTACCAGTTACAAGTCTTTGAAATCGACTGATATCGACAAAAATCGACTCTACAGGCGAGCCATGAGGCCCACAGACCCATTTTTTGATATTGATCGATAGGTTATGACACATTGAACAACTTTTGTTCAATAATGCTTTTCAAAAAATATGTCGTTTTATAGATATGAGGCGTCAAATATTTACGATTTTGGCCCTTAAAATCTCTAATTACGTAACATATGACCTACTTTTTGATTTGATAAGATCAAGCTCGTTGAGATGAACATTTCCGCTTCTACAACTTATTATAAAATATTAATAGTTTCTGAGATATTCTCAAAAACATTTGGACCCTTCTGAACCCCTAATTTAAAGGGCCAGCCCGTTTTGCTTGATATCGTAAGAAAGGCCTTGTCATTTTAAACATTTTTTGCTCAACAAGTATTTAGAAATTCTTTACCGTTCTCGAGTTATCTCTACAAGAAATATTTAGGGGCCAAACTGTAGCTTCCTAACGGGGCCACATAGTGAAAAAACGAAATGTACATATTGTTTAGATTATCATTCTGAACAACTTTTGTTCAATAATGCTTTTCAAAATATTTGTCGTTTTCAAGATATGAGGCGTCAATTATTTATGATTTTGGCCCTTAAAATCCCTTATTACGTAACATATGACCTACTTTTTGATTTGATAAGAACAAGCTCGTTTAGATGAACATTTCCGCTTCAATGACTTATTACAAAATATTAATAGTTTCTGAGATATTCTCATAAACCTTTGGACCCTTCTGGGCCCCTAACTGAAAGGGTCAGCCCCTTTTGCTTGATATCGTAAGAAAGGTCATGATATTTCAAACATTTTTTGTTCAACAAGTATTTAGAAATTCTTTACCGTTCTCGAGTTATTTCTAGAAGTAATTTTTAGGGGCCAAACTGTAGCTCCCTAACGGGGCCACATAGGGTAAAAACGAAATATGCATATTGTTAAGATCATCATTCTGAACAACTTTTGTTCTTTATTGCTTTTCAAAATATTTGTCGTTTTCGAGATACAAGGGGTAACAAATTTATGGTTTTGGCCCTTAAAATCCCTTATTACGTAACATATGACCTAAATTTTTATATGAATAGATTTAGATTGTTGAGATGAACATTTTTTGTTCTTTGACTTATACCAAAATATGAACGATTTTTGAGATATTTGATCTAGACTTTGAGCCCTTCTAGATCCCTAATTTAAGGGGCTAGCCCCTAAATCTTGATATTTTCGAAAAGATCTCGTAAATGTGCACAACTTTTGTTCTATATGTCTTAACAAAATATTTGCAAGAAAAAAGATATTGGAGATCAAAGGTCAAAAATCGCCGAAATCGGCGAACAATTTTGGCATCCATTTTTTCAGGTCCAGGCGAGCCTTTAGGCAAATCGCCTCCGGTAAAATCGAATCCCCCACAAATCTTCTAAAATGTTTACTCTATCTTGTGTAGAAATTTCAAGACTCTAGCTTCAAAACTAACGGAGGAGATGTGTGGACAACAAGGCCCTTCAAAAAGTCACTAAAAGAGAGATAACTCCTGACCGGAAGTGACGTCATGCACGAAATTTTGCAAGCAAAGTCTCGTCACCAAAAGACATCTTTCCTGAAAATTTCGTGAAAATCGATCGAAAAATGGCTGAGAAAAACGCGTGTACTACCAAGGAAAATAATAATAATAAATAATGAAGAAGAACGCGAACAATAATAGTAAGGTCTTCCGCCAATCTAATTAAAATTAGATGTTTGATCCGCTCGCGTACTCTCATACATAACATCTAACAACATCCCATGGAGGGTCACGTCAGAGGTCAAATTCAATTGACCAATGAAATCACATCTGGCAAACTCTTTAAATGCTCGTCGAAGGGAATAAGTCTAGAGTGGTTCCGAATGTAAAAAAAAAAAAAAAACGTGATCCGAACCAAGACAATGGCGGCGCGCATTACGCCTGTCAAATGCTATTCGTTTGGAAACATTTGTGTTGTGTGCGGGTTTTCGTTTGTTACAAAGTTTGTAGATGAATTAGGCAGCATAAAAGTTCAAAAGTGTTTGGATAAAAAATTAAGATTAACACGTGAAAGATTGGAAACGTTACTGAACGTGTGTGATGTGAAGAAAGAGACTTGTTTTCCTGGTGACGCGGGTGTATGTCAGAAATGTTTTCGGGCCATGGACAGGGTGCGCAAATTGGAAAAAGAGGCGATGGAGGCAAGGGAGAGATTTACAAGTAACATACGATCAACCATGTCAAGGTTAGTGTATAATAAGGAGAGTTATTGCTTAAATGTCACATGATGTGAAGCCTGAACACCGGTATCAACAGCTGATCAATGTTAAGATCAGATGTAGCAAGAAGCAGCAACAAATAAGGATTTCTGGGATTCTTAGTTGTACCAGTAAATAAAAGCTCTAAACTCTAGTAGGAGTACCTACAGGAAAATGAATGTGCCGTCGCGTCATTTATTTTGGTGTACTGTAGTTATTCAAGATGGATGAACTGAAATCCTGTAAAAAAAAAATATTGATAAATTAGTGTATATTTATTGGTGTTTTTATTCTGTGTTTCCGCGAATCCCATAGACTCAACATTTATTACCTTCAACTCAGATTGAAAAATATATGAAATGTATATATACTAGATAAATTTAATTGGTACATTTTGGTAAGATATGTTTCTGAAGAGAATTGTCAACATACATACAAAAAATGCTGTAATGAAAATTACCTTATTTCTTTCCATATCTAGCTTGAATTTCATGATCAATGGAAGTATCTTATCATAAGTATATATACTCATATTCTATATATACTCATTTCATGTTATGGGTCATGTTAAACCTATAAAACTTATGAAAACTTTGCAGATATAGTGTTACTGTGCCCTCACCATCAAAAACAGTCATTAAGAAGAGAGAAATTAGAAGTCCAGGAGTTTTGGGAATTGGGAAACGCTCGAAAGCCTCAGAGGAGACAGAGACATCTACTATGTTAGTACCGATTCGAAGAGTGACACCTCAAAAACTAAAGCCTCTTGCCCCCTTTATCGTAGGCAGCATCACAGGATCACAACCACCCCTGTTGCTTGGAGAAGAATCCTGGAAGAAACTTTTACAGGTACATTAACTCATATGAAAGATAATGTTTAGTCAATCATTAAATAAATATTGACAGTACATGTATGTGTATGTTTTGGTATGCTGTTAAGGTATTTGCAATTTTTGTGTATGTTAACAGGTCCCAGACACTGGATACAGTGTTGTCTCTATTGCATCAAAGACAGAGAGACCAGGTATGTTTACATTTATACCAAAGTCTTAAAATGTATCAAGAATGATAATTAGACTTTCAAGGCTTAAAATCATGAAAGGTATTGATTGGTCTTTTGCATTTTAATACATATATATGTACGTCATTGTGACAGATACAGTTCCAAAATCTTCAAAGAGATCCTTATTCAGTGACAAAGAGAGCAAACCAAAATCAGACAAATGCTCTCTTGATGGAAAAGTAGAGGTGCAATGTTAAAATTGTTGAAAATTGTTAATTTTGTTTTCCTTTTTCTTTTGATTTGTTTCAACGTTTGTTTTGAATTTTCTGTTCCAGTGATTTTTTAAGGCCCATTTTGGGTCAGAATTTCGGCCCTCTCCCCTCCTAAAAATTGCTAATTCTTTCCCAATTTAGCTTACATTTTTCCCAATAATAAAATTGTGAAAGGAAAACGTATTTGAAAGAAATAAACATTCTATATGTGAAACTTAACAAAGAGTTATGGGAATGATGATTTGGATAGAATAGTTGAAAATTTTAGAAGGTTAAAGAAAACTAGATTAGTAAAATAAAGATAAAATAATGTTAGATATGATTTTAAAACTTATTTACGATAAAATTGAATTTGACTGAAATGTCGACAATTTTTCCCAGTTTTAAAGCCACAGGACCCTTATAAAAAATGTAGAAAAATCACTGTGTTCATCGATTGTAGTCTCTGTTCACAGGGTACATTTCAAGTTCCTTGAGATTTAGATACATATATGAAATTTATAGCTTTCAGAAAATTCATATGTTAAAAAGATATCTCCAACACTACAATTTGTTTGAGGTTTGGATTTATCAGTACTTACCCCAAACTGTAGGTCTGTTGTGCATGCTTAGCTATAGAATTGTAAATGACTAACCAATTCATTTATCTTTGAGTTGATTTTAACACTATGTTTCTCTGCCAAAGTGGAGTTTTTCTTAGCTTACTTGAAACAAAAGGTCAAGTAAGTTTTTCTGATAACTTTTTGTCTGTTTGTGCATCTGTTGACTATTAAGCTCAGCTGAAAGCTCAAGTGAGATTTTCTGATAATACATTGAGTCCAACAAGACCATCTGCATATTGCAGTTTCTTCAAATCATGAGGGAGGGGGCTCCATTTTGACATTAAATATATATAATCTTTAGCAATTTCCTTATCAAAGACCACTGGCCATGATTAGTGATAGTATGTATGCAGTTCTTTGTAC
The DNA here is from genome assembly GCF_947568905.1 of Ostrea edulis. Lineage (NCBI taxonomy): Eukaryota > Metazoa > Mollusca > Bivalvia > Ostreida > Ostreidae > Ostrea > Ostrea edulis. The sequence goes on along the minus strand of NC_079172.1, from coordinate 63,142,082 downwards.
AGATTCATATATGACTAGGGTTCTCAACTGAAGAAGCACTGGGTCTGGAAAGATAAAACTTGTGAAAATTTCCTGATATAGTGTAGGTTCAAGATCGTTCAAATCATGGGGTAAAATATGGAATCAAAGTTTTAATGGAAGTAGAATTGATATAAGTGCATCTTTGCTTGATTTTGATCTCAACTATTCAAATGATATGTGTAATCATGTTCTTATGTTTTTGAAATAAATATAGTTTAAAATAAAGTTTTACAAGGGGGGGGGGGGGAGAGAGGTCCAACGTGTTCTCAAGAATTTGACATTAAGTGCTCAAGCAGTAATTTTCTATCAAATAAGTCTAAAACTATATAGATTTGTTGCTGTTAACAACACTGAGATCAAACACTAAATCGTTAAATATATTTCTTTGTAACATATTAGATATACGCACATGTCTGTATAATTTGTAGGTAATATATTTTTAGGTAATATCTTTTATGTTTTAAATGCTAGGTTGTACTGCACTATCCAAGTGGGAGAAAGTCGTCAATCATCAAAGAGGACACCCACCAACAGATATGCAAAGCTATAGCAAGAGGAGGAAATACAGAAACTGTCATAGTTGACATTCTGCGGAAGTCTAGTCCATTGGAATTGGTACGCGGCTCTCAAAAGATTGTGCAGGAGGAATGTAAAGCAATTTGTAAGAGGGGATCGGGCAGTCTTCTACAAAAGAAAAGCAATGCAGACTTTTTCAGTTTCCGGTGGGAAAATTTACACAAACAACTTGAAACAATGTGCCCAGCACTACTGTCAATCATTACAGCTACCGTTTCAGACATACCACCTGTTATTGGAAGCAAACCATTTCTCCATGCCCTACAAACTGTAGGTATTGCACTACATGGAAGAAGCCAAGAGATGACAGTTTTGCAGTACATGAATGGATTTCTGCTAAATCATGGTGGATGTACACAGCGGGTAAATTTTCATTTTGTTTATGCAAAATATATGTAATATTTATTTCCTGTAAACATAACTCTTTATTAGAATTAATGTGGCATTCCAATCTGTACAGTAAAACTTGATATTGACAATATTTAAATCTTAATTTTAGGACATTGAACGACTGTCACATATAGGATTGACTGTCCACCCATTGACTTTGAAGAGAAAGCTTTGTGACTGGCAAAAAATACTGGACAAAGAAATTTTAGAAATCCGTGATTCTTGGGTTGAAGGAGGAAATGTAAAATACCAAATAATTGGGGACAACTGGGACAAAAACATCCTTCCATCGTATAGAACGTCTGACAGGAAAACTCTCTCTCTTCATCTCTTTCACGTTTATGCCATCCTGGACAGAGTAATTCCAACTGAACACAGCTCCCACAGTCCTCCTTCCCATGAAATTGAAATTTCAACTTTTCTTCCATCCATTGAAGACCAACAGAAACTAATGAAGGAACTAACATTTCTCTTCTCCACTTCTGTCATTGAAAATCATCCCCACTTGCAGAAAGAATATGGAAAAATTTATCCAAAACATTTAGAGCATAAATATTCCTACTGTGCAGGAAACAAAACTAAACAAGTAAGTCATGAGTTTTCTTCTATTTCTAAGTTTTCATTTTACTGAAATTTATAATTATTGTTGAAAGGTGTGTACCATGTACTTTATGTAATAGTTTATATTATCTTCGATTAATTAGAGAATATTATCATTGATTAATTACAGAATTTTGCATATGATCTTAAATTATTTTTTTATTCAGTACCCACTTGGTCTTTTCGACTGTAATGAAAATAAGACACCAGAATTGATACGTCTTTTGAAGACCTTGTCTACATATGTTCCTTGCAGGGATGGAGAAGTTGTGGAACCTGTATTTTTTGGAGGTTTGTTTTCTCATATGGATTTAGGGGTGTGTGTGGGATCTCTAATTTATAATACATTATACCAAAGAGATGTAATAGTGTGCACATGTGTGTAATGCAGGTATTGATCTTCATTTTGGCAAAATAGTAATTTAAAATTCCAATATATGCAGTCTGTGAAAAATGTTTGGGCAATCGTCAATTTCTAGAATCATGATATCCAATAAACAATTCAAGTGTGAATTAATTATTTTTTTATTATTAGGCGATAGGTTAACTGATGAACGGGTGCAAGCAGCCCAAAAGGCCATGAATAATGCTGAAACACAGCTTCAAAGACTTCAAGGCTTTGTCTCAAAAATTGAAGACTTTCACAGATTGATGAATTTCCTAGAGGTATCATTGATGAAAATGCATGTTTTTCTGATTTACAATATGTAAAGAAACTTCCTGATATATGTGCAAAGAGTTCTGACCTGAAATTTCTTATCAGTGGCTAACATGCACAAATCCATACCCTTATATAAATTTTGTGTTTGTACTTGAAATATTTGAGATTAGTGCTTTGGTACTAACTTCTTTATAATTTGATTGCAATATTAATATGTAATTGTAGGCCATACACAAGCTCACTTATTCAACATATAGTGCTATGGACCGAGGCACAGTATACTATTACAGGTATGTATACTTTTATAAGAAACTTATATTTTGTGTGTACTTCATTTATTTAACGGTTTTGTAAATTTTGAATGGTGTGTAAAAAATTCTTGTGTATGAATTGCAGAAATTTCCTGAACATGAGAAATGTCAAAGGTCATGTGTATAATGCATACCGAGCATACAAGATGTTGTATTATGTGATCCTGGATGCCATCTGTTTGCTGCTTTTTCTACATCACATGGGTGTTTCAGACATTGACCAAGAAATAGATCTGCCGTCCAACTTTGCAGTATTGTCAAACAGAGAAAAGATAGAGTACATTGATTCAGTGAGTGAAAACATTTTGAGGAAACATTTCTTTGACAACACTAATGACATATTCCAAAATGTTCGAGATATTGTGTGTGATCCACAGCATCCTGAAAACTATTGGACATCAACACGAGAGGAAGGGAGATTTAAGTGCCACCACTGTGATAAAACCTATGCGCATGTTGTGTCATTGCAAACTCATGAACAAAAAATCCATGATGTTCATATTGACAAACCATCGAAAAAACCAAAAAATAAAAACCAAGACCAAATGCAGGATTACCTGATGATGCTTTTCAAACTTGTAATTTTGCACAAGAATTTGGATACTTCTGTGGACATGGGGGATGGCGAAAGGGCTGTGCGATCCGCAAAATATGAACTACCTGTATACCATCTCACTAACAAAGTGAAATACGCTATTGGTTCTATTCATTTAACATCTCTAACATCTGGTATTCTCTGTGATAATCAAAAGGAACGTCTAATTGCCAATCGCTTTGTCAATTTGCAAGGAGGAAAGAACAACAATGTGTCCTTAGATGAATACCTTGAGATGTTGAATAGAGATAGTAAAATTGCCTGCTCTGGTCACAAAACAAAGGAAAGTATCCTCGCCCACTCAAAGGAATATCCTCATTTAATAAACTTAGTCGGCCATTTTGACAGCATTACTGAGATCAGAAAGAGAAAGGGCTTCCATCACATTCCCAGTTACAAGGGTGATGTATTAAAGGTGTTCAAAGATTTACAGGAAGCAAATGTGATGACCCTCATTCCAAAGCGTACATTTAAGTGTCAAGGTTTCACAGTGGATAGGAACCCCTTCCAGAATTCATTTGTTGGATTATCAACTGTGATACACCGACATAAGCCAAGACAACCTTTTATACGACTAAGAGATCCACATGTTTAAATTGAGAACTGATATGACACAGTGCTAAGTTTGTGCATGTTATCAGTTCTTTTGTATGGTAACTTTCTGTTTATTCCTTTCAATGCTAAGTTCAATCACCCTGTTGTACATCATTTATCGTATAGAAACAAAGTCGTAACAAACTTACAGAATCAGTGAAGAACAATTCATTAAAACCAAACCTTGTCGCAAATTTCCTCTTATAGGGGAATAAATAGCACGTCACACTAAGCATGAATTTCTTTTTAAGCATGTTTTACTGTATAGTACATTTTTTAATGTGCTCATTGAATAGTGTAAAGATAATTAGCCATTGTTACAGTAAACCATTTAGTTTTCCTTTGATGCATGTTTAAGTATAGCAGGCTTATCGATGCACACGCTAGTATCATACACCGGGACTTAATATCTAATGGTTCTGTAACTTATCTCAATTCGTAAGAGTATTTTGATCGCTTTTCAAGTACAGATATAACACGGTTTTGCTTTAATAAATGTGATACATCACAGTGCAGACAGCAGAGATTGTGCAGATGTGACCAGTTAACTTGTACAACATATTGCAAAAGTTATTTAAGCTAAAATAAATGGTTCAAGTGTCATTGTTACTTTGTGTGATTTAATATGTCAGTGGTGAATCTCAATAGAGACAAAAAGATAATGCTTGAAGTAACATGTAGATTATAATGAAGAAATTTGATGTCAAAAGAAACTGAATATCTTATGTGCACTTATTTTAGTATATTAAACACTTCGCGCAGTTGGAGCTGATGCACTAGTATTTTGCATGTTCAGCCATTATGATGATGTAGAGTACCTCCTTAATTAAATATATATTTTTGGGAAAACAAGTTCTCATAATTCAATAACAAAGAATATATTCGCCATAAACATTTGGTGAACTTAGTTAACTTGTTAGAATGGCTCATGATTCTGTAATAATTGGTGTCCATTAAATTAGTGATGCAAACATTCATGTAGTTGAAAAAACAGGATAGACTTTATTACCTTTAAATTTTATGCATTTTTATTCTACACTTCAGTTGTATATAAACTAGATATCATGGTGATTGGAAATATCACAACAGCCAAAATAAAATATGTGTGTTTCCGGTTTACCGACCCTAACAACATTTTCTCTATCAACCCTCAATATTTTATCGATATATTTATATATATATAATTTTCAAACTGGAAATATTTTGCTTTTTGTGTTCAAGTTGTCTGATCTACATTTTGACAACTATTGATCGTCAAAGTATTTGAAAAGTAATTGTATTTGTATATAGACATGGAAGCATATCAAAAACCAAGATTTTGAATTAAATGTTTTAACTGGTAACCCTACATAATTTTGGGGGTAGTAAAGTAGGAAACACACATATAATTTATTTTGGTATAACTTCAGATTTTATTACTCTATCAAATCATGTATTTCTTCATCAAAAGAATCATAATACTCTGTCTCGTCACTATCACTGTCTGGCGCAGAGTACACATTAGCAAAATTGAACATTTTTTCGATGGGCAGTAGTTCACATTTATTGCAAGAACATTTTGCTGCACAATTATCGCAACAAGTGTGATGTCCCAAAATATTTTCTCTAATTTCTTGTATTCCCTTGTCATTCAAAAAGTTTTCTAGAAGACATAGTCTACGACATTCCTTTGTCACAAGAATTTTCTTGACAGATTCATCTGCTAATCGTTGGTGATACGAGTTGTAAACAATTAACGCAACCGATGGCATGTTGTCTCTTCCTACTCTTCCAATTTCCTGTATAAGATCAGAACAGTTTGATCGAGCTCCAAATAAAACCACACTGTGGAATCCTTTGGCATCTATTCCCATGCCTAAAGCACTTGTAGAAATCAGGATACGAAGAGAACTGTTAAAGTCTTTCAGTTCATTAACAATGTACTCTTTCTTAAGATCTTCTGTTTCTGAGTGGTATAATTCAATATTTCGGACACTTGATGGCACTTCTTCGATTAAGTAATTGCAAACTTTTGCTGCATCATTAATTGAGGTACAGTAAATTATTACCCGTGGAAATTTCTCTTGTAATTCTTGAAGTGGATCAATTATCCAAAACATAGAGTTCTCTATATTGGTTGATACCTTAGTCACTGATAATTTGATGTTTGGTTTGTCAGGAGAAATTATGATTTCCACTGTTCCATCACCCAGACACTTTTTAACACGTCTAGCAATTTTCTTTGTGCATGTTGCAGACAAGGCCAACAAATTTGCATCTGGAAACATGGACCTTAGCTCCCCAACGTGTCCAAACCATTTCCTAAAAGCCTCTTTGCCATTTTCACTTTGACCCCTGTTAAAGCAAATATATGAAGAAAAAATTAAGTTTTAAGGCAACTTTCAGTTGACAATCTTATTTAATTTTATTGTAACATCATTTCTTTATAATTTAAACCTTTTTGGGTCACGTTTACAACTCATTTTGCCCTTCTCCAGCCATAATGGTAAAAAATAATATGCCTGACTCGAGAATGTTTTTTTTTCCCTACATCATGTGTACATAAGTCAAGTCTTAAAACAATGGCAAGTTTACTGGTGATAACAGAAAATGCTTAGCAAATAATATATAATAAATGTCAACACAGAAGGGAAACTGAATATGATCATTAAATTAATTGATGTTGGGGGGTGGAGGGAGACAATATTCTGAAATTCCACAAAAATCAAGAAAAGGGTAGAATTTGGGTGTACCAAGTACATAGATTGATCCAACATTAGGGGGGATGCTTCAAGACAAATTTAATTTTAATGGTACAAATCAATCAAGAATTATTGGTCTTTATAGTGTACATCACCTTTACTAGTCATTTACAACTAGACTTTAAAACAAAAATGCATTTACCATGTTGCTATTGTATGAAACTCGTCAATAACAATAGTAGTGACATCAAGATTACGCATAGATTCTCTCCATTCTATGTCGCCAACTAATGCCTCTGGGGAGCCATACACTATGTCTACTGTTCCTTCCAGTATTTTTCTGTCGGTTTCATCACTGGACCCTTCAAATATATATTTTAATTTTTATAATATACCTGTTCTAATTGATTTCACATGTGCAAATACAATCAGGTTCAACACAATCTGTATATATTTAGTTATAAAGCTGTATAGCTAACAAAAACTACTTGAAACAGCTTGATTTAGCTATTTCATATCTTTTATCAAATGGATTTGTAAGAGCATAGAAAATAAATTTTACTGAGTGAAAATATTTCATCATTGTACTCCACAAAACACATTGTGAAAAATACTTCAACTATGTATAAAGATGTTCCAAAATTATTATGCAACATTAGGGCTATGCCATTGCATTTTAGAAGTTCATTTAATACTAGCTTAATCAAGCCATTGCAAATAGTTTTGAAAAGCTATGAAAATTGCAGGATATAAGACATGGGGTGAATAACATTCGGGCACATTAACCTGATAAATAATACATGTTAAACTATGATACGAGAATCTTAAAGTTTAAGTTTTCTTTTTTAAAAACATGAGATCGAATATTCAATGTCAGTTAATTTACACAATATGATTCCCACAACGCTTAAGTTATAAATCACCTATTCAACTGATTTCGACTTCGCAATATTCAAAACAATAGTAAACACACTAACCTTTATATGCAGCTGTCATATCTGGAAATTTCCTGTAAACGTGCCACTTGGTCCTGCATCAGGGAAATCAATGGGCAACACACAATTATTTTCCCAATATTGCTGCCCATCTCTCTCTGGACAGGGATTAACATTTGGAAGGGCAGGGATTTTCCAAATCCAGTCGGGAGGACCGCCATACAGTCTACCCGGTCTAACAGACACTGTAACACCTGTCGCTGTTCGCGTTTTAAACTTTGGATATTAAATTTTTTCAGCACGTTTTCAATCGCCTCGCTTGTACTGTCTTTCGCCGCCATTTTCCTTCAACAACCAAACGTAGTTTGTACAACTGATTCTCATTGGTCACAAAAGGTTCTTCCGTCTTCGCAATGATTGGTCGATATTTTTACATAAATTTGACCTCTGACGTGACCCTCCATGGGATGTTGTTAGATGTTATGTATGCGAGTACGCGAGCGGATCAAACATCTAATTTTAATTAGATTGGTCTTCCGCAGGAGACGGAAGACCTTAATAATGAAGAAGAAGAACGCGAACAATAATAGTAAGGTCTTCCGCAGGAGACGGAAGACCTTAATAATAGAGGAAAAGAAACATAAGAATCACTATAAGGTCTTCCGTTCAGACGGAATACCTTAATAACGAGCTATAACTGTGTTGGGATGCCAACACAAATGTCTACGAACACCTCCCCATGTCAGAAATGCACTCAGGATCCTCAAAAAACCCTAGAAACTAATTTTGGTTGAAATACAACGGACCTAATTTTTGGCCACCATTTTGTTCAATGGCGGCCATTTTGAAACATTTGAAAATTGTTGGAAGGAAATACTGATCCTAGAAATGAATTGTTGACCCTCAATTTACCCCAGAACCCAAATGTGGTAGAGATTTTAACACTTTCGAATATTTCGGTATATGGCGGCCATTTTGAAAATGGCGGCTCGAAAAAAAAAATTGATGGTGGAAATGGACTCGGGGTCACTAAATTACCCTAGAAATTGAATTTGGTTGAAATCCGACAACCTTGACATTTTGACTTTTTTTGGCCGCCATCTTGAAACGACGGCCATTTTGAAAATTTGAAAAGTTGAATGCACCCCTCCTAGTGACCCTTTATCAGCTCACAAAGTTTGAAGTGGATCTATCGAAGCACCTTCACAAAATTGGTCGGACAAATTTCTCACTAAAGAAGAGGAATAATAAGAATAAGAAGAAAATAATAATAATAACAAGCTTTAACTGTGTTGCGATGCCAACACAAATGTCTCCGAACACCTCCCCATGTCAGAAATGCTTTTTGATGCCAGATGAGGATTCTCAAAAACCCCTAGAAACTAAATTTGGTTGAAATCCGACGGACTTGAATTTTTGGCCGCCATTTTCTTCAATGCCGGCCATTTTGAAAAATCTGAAAATAGATTGGAAGGAAATACTGATGCTAGAAATGAATTGTGGACCCTCCATTTAACCCAGAACCCAAATGTTGTACAGATTTTTACACTTTCAAACATTTCAGTATATGGCGGCCATTTTGAAAATGGCGGCGAAAAAAAAAAATTTATGGTGGAAATGGACTCGGGGTCACTAAATTACCCTAGAAATAGAATTTGGTTGCAATCCGACAACCTTGAGTTTTTGACGTTTTTTGACCGCCATCTTGAAACGGCGGCCATTTTGAAAATTTGAAAAGTTGATTGCACCCATCCTAATGACCCTTTATCAGCTCACAAAGTTTGAAATCGATCAGTCGAAGGATTGAAAAGTTGATTGCACCCCTCCTAATGACCCTCTATCAGCTCACAAAGTTTGAAATCGATCAGTCGAAGGATGTTCATAAAATCGAGCGGACAAATTTCTCACTAAAGAAGAGGAAAAATAAGAAGAAAATAATAATAACTAGTTCTAATTGTAACGGGGACCGTTACATATGTTCCCTAAACCTCCCCCAATTAAAAAGTGATGTCCTTGTGAATCTATAGCAAAAAATCATTTTATTTTAGCCTTTAATTACATGTACTACGTTCAATATGGTCATTTCAGTACCAAAAAATGAAAGAAAGCGTTGCACGCGCATACACGCGCACGCGTGTATGATTCCGAATTTTTGTTCATGTCGTTCAACAGGCATGTGTATCATATACGCACAGTGTGAATTTCATAACGTTTCCACCAAATACAAAGAAGTTATAGCGATTTTAAAATCGTCCAATCAGAATTCAGCACACGTGCATGCACGTGCTGAGCAGTAATTCTAACCACAGCAATTTGTAAGGAGTACCAAGACACACCTAAACCATTAATATCAATAGAATTTGATGAAAAACAAAAACGTTATCGTCCTTTAAAAATTGAACATTTAAAAAACGTTGCACACGCATGCGCGTGTGCGTTGGCATTTTTTTGTTACACCAATATATAGATACACATATTGTCTACGTATGCTGTGAATATTATCTCATTCGCTTCATAAATAAGATAGTTACAAACGTTTTAGTATTATCCAATCAAAATGAAGCGCACGTGCATGCGCGTGCAAATTGGTAATTTTGACCATGCAAATCAGTTAAGGGTCTCAATATCTACCTATGATATGAATTTCAAGCCATTTCAATGAACAACAAAAAAGTTAGACTGATTCCAAAGTTAGCGTACAAATTTTGTAATGCGCGTGCACGCGCATGTGTGCGCGTGCTGACAAAATAACTATTATTTTTCATATGTACAAATGATATACTATCATCCTATTGAGGTTTTATATCGCTTCCTTCAATATTTTGATTTTCCATTTTTTGTACCAAAATTGCAATGCACGTGCGCGCGCGTGCATGCACGTGCAGACAAAATGACTATCACTATGCACATCTACAAACGCTATACTATCATCCTGGAAAGTTTCATATCGATCCCTTTTGTAGTTTCTGAGAACACTACCGGACAAAAAAGTACCGGAGGAAAAGAATAATAAGAACGAGCTATAACTGTGTTGGAATGCCAACACAAATGTCTCCGAACACCTCCCCATGTCAGAAATGCTTTTTGATGTCAGATATGCACTCAGGATTTTCAAAAAACCCTAAAAACTGAATTTGGTTGAAATCCGACGGACTTGATTTTTGGCCGCCATTTTGTTCAATGGCGGCCATTTTGAAACATTTGAAAATTGATTGGAAGGAAATACTGATGCTAGAAATGAATTGTGGACCCTCCATTTACCCCAGAACCCAAATATTTTAGAGATTTTAACACTTTGAAAATTTTTTGTATATGGCGGCCATTTTGAAAATGGCGGCTCGAAAAAAAAATTGATGGTTGAAATGGACTCGGGGTGACCATATTACCCTAGAAATCGAATTTGGTTGAAATCCGACAACCTTGAGTTTTTGACGTTTTTTGGCCGCCATCTTGAAACGGCGGCCATTTTGAAAATTCGAAAAGTTGAATGCATCCCTCCTAGTGACCCCCTATCAGCTCACAAAGTTTGAAGTGGATCTGTCGAAGCACTTTCACAAAATCGGTCGGACAAATTTCTCCCTAAAGAAGAGGAAAAATAAGAAGAAAAGAATAATAAGAATAACGAGCTATAACTGTGTTGGGATGCCAACACAAATGTCTCCGAACACCTCTCCATGTCAGAAATGTTTCTTGATGCCAGATGTGCACTCACGATCCTCAAAACACCCTAGAAACTAAGTTTGGTTGAAATCCGACGGACTTGATTTTTGGCGGCCATTTTCTTCAATGGCGGCCATTTTGAAACATTTGAAAATAGATTGGAAGGAAATACTGATGCTAGAAATCACCTTTGGATCCTCCAATTACCCCAGAAACCAAATGTTGTAGAGATTTTAACATTTTCAAATATTTTGTTATATGGCGGCCATTTTGAAAATGACGGCTCAAATTTTTTTTTTTGATGGTGGGAATGAACTCGGGGTCACCAAATAGCCCTGAAAATAAAATTTGGTTGAAATCCGACAACCTTGATTTTTTGACGTTTTTGGCTGCCATTTTGTAACGGCGGCCATTTTGAAAATTTCGAAAGTTGATTGCACCCCTCCTCATGACCCCCTATCAGCTCACAAAGTTTGAAGTGGATCTGTCGAAACACTTTCATAAAATCGAGCGGACAAATTTCTCTGGAAAGAAGAGGAATAAAAAGAAGAAGAAGAAAATAAGAATAACGAGCTATAACTGTGTTGGGATGCCAACACAAATGTCTCCGAACACCTCCCCATGTCAGAAATGGTTTTAGATATCAGATATGCACTCAGGATCCTAAAAAAAAAAACCTAAAAACTAAATTTGGTTGAAATCCGACGGACCTGATTTCTGGCCGCCATTTTCTTCAATGGCGGCCATTTTGAAACATTTGAAAACTGATTGGAAGGAAAAACTGATGCTGGAAATGAACTGTGGACCCTCCATTTACCCCAGAAACCAAATGTTGCAGAGATTTTAACATTTTCAAATATTTTGGTATATGGCGGCGATTTTGAAAATGGCGGCTCAAAATTTTTTTTTGATGGTGGGAATGAACTTGGGGTCACCAAATTACCCTAGAAATAAAATTTGGTTGAAATCCGACAACCTTGATATTTTGACGTTTTTGGCCGCCATTTTGAAACGGCGGCCATTTTGAAAATTTCGAAAGTTGATTGCACCCCTCCTCATGACCCCCTATCAGCTCACAAAGTTTGAAGTGGATCTGTCGAAACACTTTCATAAAATCGAGCGGACAAATTTCTCTGGAAAGAAGAGGAATAAAAAGAAGAAGAAAAAAATAAGAATAATAAGAAACGGAGCAAAAACAATATGTCTCCGACACTTTGTGTTCGGAGACATAATAAGAAACGGAGCAAAAACAATATGTCTCCGACACTTTGTGTTCGGAGACATAATAATAATAATAACTAGACACTCATTACTAGTAATGAGTAGGTCTTCCGTTTGTTCACGTCCGGTAAAGAGTTTTCTGATCCTACGAAAACCATTCAAACATATCAGAGAGTGTACTTGAACAATAAGTGAGAAATGTATTATCGAATTTTTTACTCATTTCTTGTAACTTCTGGTGACGACCGGAAGTACTATTCAGATGTGTTTTCCTATAAATGACAGCGACTCTTTGCTGTCTATATTCCCTTAAAATTTCACATCTCTATCTGAAAGAGTTCTCAACAAAAAGAAGTACATTGTAGACTAAAGAAAGAAAAAGTAGTTGGTAACTACCGACCGGAAGTCAATTTAGAAAAACAAAATAGTCAAAACTCTAGAAGTTGATACTGTTCTTAAGACATGTGAGAATCATATGAAAGACTTCAAATATAAGCGAGATTTATGGGGACAAAGAGACGAAAGTAAAAAAGTATTTTATCAAGAAACCGGAAGTAGTCGTTTTGACTACCGACAGGGTCAATATTCTTTTGACACTTTGAAAGAGACTTAATAAACAAGTATAGGTTTCAATTTAAAAGAATTTTTTTGAAATTTACGATTATTTCAATCACTTCCGGTGACGACAGGAAGTGACGGTCGACGTGCTCAACACCCTATTGCATCCTTACAAACGGAGATTGATCATCCCTCAATATTTGATGAACCTATCTTTTACCCTTTCCAAGAAAAATGCTGGACGAAATCTTGTTTGAGAAACAGGAAATCGGCCATATTTTCCGACCGGAAGTGAATTTTGGAAAAACAAAAATAACCACAGCAAAATCATTTCATAAGACATTCCTGAAAATTTCAAGAAAATCTATCCAGCCATCTCTGAGAAATCACTCGAAGAAATCGGAAAATCGACATTTTTTCAAATACTTCCGGTATAGACCGGAAGTGACGGACAAAAAAATTGAATGTATGTGTACAATAGACTAATGTTGGTTGATCAACTCTACAAGTTTCAAGCGTGTATCTGTATTCATTATTGAGAAACTGAAAAAAACAAGGTTTCAATATGTCCATCCCATATCTCACGACCGGAAGTGAATTTTACAAAAACATTAAAGGCTACTTTAGACATTTATAGTGTCTATAACATATGTAAAATTCAAATTATTGACTTTTTTAATGAACGAGATTTATGGCACTGAAAAATGAGAGAATGAATAGTCTTTCTTTGATATAACCGGAAGTTGAAGATTCAACTTCCGGTGGGGTCAACATTTTTTGAGAATTAGAACGAGACCTAATAAACCGATATAGGTTTTAATTTGCGGGGAAAAAGTTTGAAATTTATTATTCATTTAATCACTTCCGGTGACGACCGGAAGTGACGGTCGACATTATTAACCCACTATTGCACGCCTACAAAGTGAGATCTATTAAATCTGAAATTTTGGTGACTCTATCTTTTACTGTTTCTGAGAAAAACGCTAGACAACGAAAAGAGCTAATAAGCCGTATTTGCCGACCGAAAGTAAATTTCACAAAAATATTTGACGTTACTCTAGACATTTATAGTAACTATAATATATGTAAAACTCAACTCATTAACTAGTTTCATGACCGAGATTTATGGCACTGAAAAATGAGAGAATGAATAGTCTTTCTCTGATATAACCGGAAGTTGGAGATTCAACTTTCAGTGGGGTCAACACTTTTTCAGAATTAGAACGAGATATAGTAAACCGAAATAGGTTTTAATTTGAAAGAAAAAAGTTTGAAATTCATGTTTCCTTTAATCACTTCCGGTGACGACCGGAAGTGACGGCAACAAAAAATATTACGTGCATGCACCATAGAGAAGATAGATCTATCATCTCTGAAAGTTTCATTCGATTATCTTTAGTCGTTTTCAAGTTTACCCCCGGACAAAGTTTCTTTCAAAAACCGGAAAATCGGACGTATCTGACGAACGGAAGTGAATTTTGAAAAAATGAAAAAAATGCCTTGAGGTACCATCGTTGTGTATAATCTGTGAAAGTTTCAGGAAAATCCATCCAACGGTCTCGGAGACGAAAGGGAAAAAAATAATAATAATAATAACTAGACACTCATTATTAGTAATGAGTAGGTCTTCCGTTAGACCACTTCCGGTAAAGAGCTTTCTGTTCCTACGAAAACCATTTAAATATATCAAAAAATGTGCCTTAACAATGAATGAGAAATGTCTTATCGAATTTTTTATTCCTTTCTCGTAACTTCCGGTGACGACCGGAAGTACTATTCAGATGCGTTTTCCTATAAATGACAGCGACTCTTTACTGTCTATATTTCCTGAAAATTTCACGTCTCTATCTGAAAGAGTTCTCAACAAAAAGAAGTAGACTAAAGAAAGAAAAAGTAGTAGGTTACTACCAACCGGAAGTCAATTTTGAAAAAACAAAATTTTCAAAACTTTCGAAGTTGATACTTTTATTAAGACATGTAAAAATCATATGAAAGACTTCAAATATAAGCGAGATTTATAGGGACAAAGAGACGAAAAGTAAAAGGGTATTTTGTCAAGAAACCGGAAGTAGTCGTTTTGACTACCGACAGAGTCAATATTCTTTTGACACTTTGAAAGAGACTTAATAAACTAGTATAGGTTTCAAATTAAAAGAAAAAGTTTGAAATTTGCGATTCTTACAATCACTTCCGGTGACGACAGGAAGTGATGGTTGACATGTTCAACCCACTACTGCACGCCTACAAACGGAGATTTATCATCCCTGAATAATTGATGAACCTTTATTTTACTTTTTCCAAGAAAAATGCTGGACAAAATTCCTTTTGAGAAACAGAAAATCGGCCATATTTTTCCGACCGGAATTGAATTTTGTAAAAATAATTATAGCAAGGTCATTTCATAAGACATTATTCCTGAAAATGTCAAAAAAATCTACCTAGCCATCTCTGAGAAATCACTCGAAGAAATCGGAAAATCAAAATTTGTTCAAATACTTCCGGTATAGACCGGAAGTGACGGACAAAAAAATTGAATGTATGTGTACAATGGACTAATGTTAGTTGATCAACTCTACAAGTTTCAAGCGTCTATCTATATTCATTATTGAGAAACTGAAAAAAACAAGGTTTGAATTTGTCCACCCTATATCTCACGACCGGAAGTAGATTTTACAAAAATATTTTCAGTTACTTTAGACATTTATAATGTCTATAACATATGTAAAATTCAAATCATTAACTTGTTTAATGACCGAGATTTATGGCACTGAAAAATGAGAGAATGAATAGTCTTTCTTTGATATAACCGGAAGTTGGAGATTCAACTTCCGGTGGGGTCAACATTTTTTTGAGAATTAGAAAGAGACCTAGTAAACCGATATAAGTTTCAATTTGAAAAAAAAAGTTTGAAATTTATGATTTATTTAATAACTTCCGGTGACGACCGGAAGTTACGGCCGACATTCCTAACCAACTGATGCACGCCTACAAAGTGAGATCTATTAACTTTGAAAAATTGGTGACTCTTACTTTTACCGTTTCTGAGAAAAACGTTGGACAACGAAAACAGCTAATAAGCCGTATTTGCCGACCGGAAGTGAATTTTACAAAAATGTTCTAATCTCTTTTAGACATTTATAGTGACTATAATATATGTAAAACTCAACTCATTAACTAGTTTCATGACCGAGATTTATGGCACTGAAAAATGAGTGAATGATTAGTCTTTCTTTGATATAACCGGAAGTTGGAGATTCAACTTCCGGTGGGATCAACATTTTTTGAGAATTAGAAAGAGACCTAGTAAACCGATATAGGTTTCAATTTGAAAGAAAAAAGTTTAAAATTGATGATTCATTTAATCACTTCCGGTGACGACCGGAAGTGACGGCGACAAAAAATAATACGTGCATGCACCATAGAGAAAATACATCTATCATCCCTGAAAGTTTCATTTGATTATCTTTAGTGGTTTTCAAGTTTACCCCCGGACAAAGTTCCTTTCAAAAACCGGAAAATCGGACGTATCTCACAAACGGAAGTGAATTTTGAAAAAATGACAAAAATGCCTTGAGGTACCATAGTTCTCTATAATCTGTGAAAGTTTCAGGAAAATCCATCCAACGGTCTCGGAGACGAAAGGGAAAAAAAATAATAATAAACAGTAGAATCACTAGAAGGTCATCCGTTGGTAACGGAAGACCTTAATAACTAGACACTCATTACTAGTAATGAGTAGGTCTTCCGTTAGACCACTTCCGGTAAAGAACTTTCTGTTCCTACGAAAACCATTTAAATATATCAGAAAATAAGCCTTAAACAACGAATAAGAAATGTATTATCGAACTTTTTACTCATTTCTCGTAACTTCCGGTGATGACCAGAAGTACTATTCAGATGCGTTTTCCTATAAAAGACAGCGACTCTTTACTGTCTATATTCCCTGAAAATTTCACGTCTCTATCTGAAAGAGTTCTCAAAAAAAGTGGAAATGATATGACTTATTACACTCTATTAAATAATTTTATGAGGATTAGAATTTAAAAAATGAAATATTACATATTTTTATGGTACTTCCGCCGGATGACGGAAGTGACAGGAAGAAAGTTGAAACACGTATGTCACATCTACAAATCACTATCTAACTTTCCTGAAAGCTTCAAGACTCAATCTTTGAGTAGTTATGAGAAAACACTTGGAGAAAAAACCCCGGAAATCGTACATATTTAACGAACGGAAGTGAATTTTGAAAAAACAACAACAATAAATCACTATACTCTGAAGATGGATAATGTCAATTATATATTTGAAAATCACAAAAACACTTGCTTTATATGCGAGAGATATGATAGCAAAGAAAAACCATTTTTCCGAAGTTTTTCTCTAAAAACCGGAAGTTGCTGGTTAAACTTCCGGTAAGACTAACATTTTCTGAAACGACACAAGAGACCCAATTAATCTATGCAAGTTTTGTTTCAAAAGCATAATTTTGAAATTTGACGTTTCTTTTATTCACTTCCAGTGACGGACGGAAGTGACGGATGGCAATGATAACCCTGATTACAGAGCTACAAGTCACCATCTATCATCCCTAAAAGTTTGAAGACTCAATCTTTAACCGTTTATGAGAAAACGCCCGGACAAAATGTCATTTGAAAAACGGAAATACAGCCGTAACTTGCAAGCGGAAGTGATTTTAGCAAAACCAAAAAAAGACAGTTCTAGACAATCCTATTTTACATCTTTCCTGAAAGTTTCATGAAAATCTATCCAACCGTTTTTGAGAAATCGCGTGCACAAAATCGGTAAGAAAAAGAACAATAATAATAATAACTAGACACGATCTCGTTGCGAGCAACGAGTAGGTCTTCCGTCCGATTTGTTGATGCACTCGGAGTTAAAAAAAAAACAAAAACAAAAGACAAATGAGTCCCAATTTAGTTTCCGACTTTAAGACACTTTAGATATAATCAATTTTTCATATCATAAGCTTCTGAAGCAAAGTTGCGGTGAAATTCGTTTGAAATTCGACTCTCCTGGCGAGCCATAAGGCCCGCGGGCCTATTTCTTGATGTC
The DNA here is from genome assembly GCF_947568905.1 of Ostrea edulis. NCBI lineage: Eukaryota > Metazoa > Mollusca > Bivalvia > Ostreida > Ostreidae > Ostrea > Ostrea edulis. The sequence goes on along the minus strand of NC_079172.1, from coordinate 63,124,203 downwards.
ATTTGTTAGCCCTCTATAGACTCAACAACTTTAGTTCTATATGTCTTTACAAAATATTTACCTGTAAAAAGTTATTGAGATCGACCGATATCGAGAAAAAATCGACTCTACAGGCGAGCCATTAGGACCATAGGCCTATTTCTTGATATCAATCGATAGATCTCGATAAACTGAACAACTTTTGTTCAATATGTCCTTACAAAATATTTACCAGTTACAAGTTTTTGAAATCGACTGATATCGACAAAAATCGACTCTACAGGCGAGCCATGAGGCCCACAGACCCATTTTTTGATATTGATCGATAGGTTATGACACATTGAACAACTTTTGTTCAATAATGCTTTTCAAAAAATATGTCGTTTTAAAGATATGAGGCGTCAAATATTTACGATTTTGGCCCTTAAAATCTCTAATTACGTAACATATGACCTACTTTTTGATTTGATAAGATCAAGCTCGTTGAGATGAACATTTCCGCTTCTACAACTTATTATAAAATATTAATAGTTTCTGAGATATTCTCAAAAACATTTGGACCCTTCTGAACCCCTAATTTAAAGGGCCAGCCCGTTTTGCTTGATATCGTAAGAAAGGCCTTGTCATTTTAAACATTTTTTGCTCAACAAGTATTTAGAAATTCTTTACCGTTCTCGAGTTACCTGTACAAGAAATATTTAGGGGCCAAACTGTAGCTCCCTAACGGGGCCACATAGGGAAAAAACGAAATGTACATATTGTTTAGATTATCATTCTGAACAACTTTTGTTCAATAATGCTTTTCAAAATATTTGTCGTTTTCAAGATATGAGGCGTCAATTATTTATGATTTTGGCCCTTAAAATCCCTTATTACGTAACATATGACCTACTTTTTGATTTGATAAGAACAAGCTCGTTTAGATGAACATTTCCGCTTCAATGACTTATTACAAAATATTAATAGTTTCTGAGATATTCTCATAAACCTTTGGACCCTTCTGGGCCCCTAATTTAAAGGGTCAGCCCCTTTTGCTTGATATCGTAAGAAAGGTCATGACATTTCAAACATTTTTTGTTCAACAAGTATTTAGAAATTCTTTACCGTTCTCGAGCTATTTCTAGAAGTAATTTTTAGGGGCCAAACTGTAGCTCCCTAACGGGGCCACATAGGGTAAAAACGAAATATGCATATTGTTCAGATCATCATTCTGAACAACTTTTGTTCTTTATTGCTTTTCAAAATATTTGTCGTTTTCGAGATACAAGGGGTAAAAAAAATTATGGTTTTGGCCCTTAAAATCCCTTATTACGTAACATATGACCTCAATTTTTATATGAATAGATTTGGATTGTTGAGATGAACATTTTTTGTTCTTTGACTTATACCAAAATATTAACGATTTTTGAGATATTTGATCTAGACTTTGAGCCCTTTTAGATCCCTAATTGAAGGGGCTAGCCCCTAAATCTTGATATTTTCGAAAAGATCTCGTAAATGTGCACAACTTTTGTTCTACATGTCTTAACAAAATATTTGCAAGAAAAAAGATATTGGAGATCAAAGGTCAAAAATCGCCGAAATCGGCGAACAATTTTGGCATCCATTTTTTCAGGTCCAGGCGAGCGTTTAGGCAAATCGCCTCCGGTAAAATCGAATCCCCCACAAATCTTCTAAAATGTTTACTCTATCTTGTGTAGAAATTTCAAGACTCTAGCTTCAAAACTAACGGAGGAGATGCGTGGACAACAAGGCCCTTCAAAAAGTCACTAAAAGAGAGATAACTCCTGACCGGAAGTGACGTCAAGCACGAAAGTTTGCAAGCAAAGTCTCGTCACCAAAAGACATCTTTCCTGAAAATTTCGTGAAAATCGATCGAGAAATGGCTGAGAAAAACGCGTGTACTACCAAGGAAAATAATAATAATAATAATAATAATAATGAAGAAGAAGAACGCGAACAATAATAGTAAGGTTTTCCGCAGGAGACGGAAGACCTTAATAATAATAATAATAATGAAGAAGAAGAACGCGAACAATAATAGTAAGGTCTTCCGCAGGAGACGGAAGACCTTAATAAACAGTAGACCTTAATAAGAAACGGAGCAAAAACAATATGTCTCCGACACTTTGTGTTCGGAGACATAATAATAGAGGAAAAGAAACATAAGAATCACTATAAGGTCTTCCGTTGAAACGGAAGACCTTAATAAGAAACAGAGTAAAAACAATATGTTCCCAAACTTGTTTGGGGAACATAATAATAAGAAACAGAGTAAAAACAATATGTTCCCAAACTTTGTTTGGGGAACATAATAATAAGAAACAGAGTAAAAACAATATGTTCCCAAACTTTGTTTGGGGAACATAAAAATGTCGCTATTCGTTTCCATTTTACTTGTATTTAACGATTTGTCGTTGTTTTATACACACCACACATATGACCGAAACCCTACGTTTTCAGTTCGGCGTTTTAACAAAACTCATATATTCATGAACACTAAAACTAAAGTTTTGCACCAATTTATTTGTCTATCTAGATCTTGTAAAACCAACAATACACACACACACACGCATGCATGCATGCATACAGAGAGAGAGAGAGAGAGAGAGAGAGAGAGAGAGAGAGAGAGAGAGAGAGAGAGAGAGAAAACAAAAAATACTAAAAGACGTATTTTTGCCCAAAAGGCGGATCCGACGCCGGCTACCCCCACCCCCATACGTTGGGAAAGAGGGAGTGGGAATTCCAACGTTTAAAACTATGTATCAGTCAACCCGAAAGACTACATCAATTTTAGGGAGGTGAATTTCATTTATATGTGGTAACTTTCACAGGGGACTAAGATATCATTCTTAATTACTATAGTTTAAAAAATTCAGTTATACAATCTGTTTCGTTACGGTAGATTTCGTTTCGTTTCGCATTTAACAGATACACTACTTATTCCATGCATTTATCATAATATGTACAGTGTAATTACAAAATGCAAGTAACAACAGAGATCGATTGGAAAGCAAGTCGTGCAATAGCTTATGTAAATCCGCTCCCAGGATATATAGTTATATTATAATAATACGATGACAGGTTGAATTTATGGCGATAACAGGTTAAATATTCCATTCACTTTATTGTGAAATAGAGCGGACACCTGTTAGATCGCTGCACGCATGTGTATCCCAATTCGAAATCGAGCCTACTTTTTATAATCTTTTCTGTCCTCGTATTGATTAATTATATGATAAGTTAATACTGATGCAATTACATTTCATTTATTCTCGAAAACACAAATTTTATTGACAAGATTTCACTGCTCAAGATCATCACACTATCCTACGTGACCAAGCGCATGCATGTCAACAAACGATGTGTAGAGGAAATATTGTTCAGGTAGCAGTCTTCCTACTCTTCAATGAGTGCTGAACACACATCCACAAACGAGATTCCTGAATAAAGATGAAATGAAACTTAATGAAAAAAAACTCATACGAATTCAGTTTATCAGCCTTATTAAAGGAGTTCTTTTGTTTCAATCGAATATCACGTGACTGTCACAAAGTACATAAAACTATACTATATGCTTGGTACAATGGGTCGTGCATTTTCAAAAGTACACGTGCCTTCAGACAAAGACCTGTAATTACAGTTGTAAATATGTCACAATTTGAAAAACGATGAATTAATAAGATTTTGTTAATAAATATAATCACCACATTGACAATAAATACATCACAAGGCCATGCTCAAGAAAGATTAGAATCGCCGCGGTGGCCTAGAGGTAGAGCGTTCACCCCGCATGTGGTAGGTCGGGGTTCGAATCCCAGTCGCGACAGACCTAGGAAAGGGACTTCAGTTGTTAGAACTTGTTCCCAATTCTTTTGATTTGATCAATAAAATATTTTTTTTTAAACAATACAAACCCAAGTCATTAAAACAGGGAGTGACTGTTCCATCGCCAAACGCCCGGCATCAGTTGTGAATGTCACGGGTCCTCGAAGATTACCATAACAAGAGGCCCATGGGCCAAATCGCTCACCTGAGTCACCTTAGCTCATATTTAAAAAAAAAAGTCCTATATATTCGCATGTAATACTTTGATCCCTATTCTGACCCAAACCTACTCCCGTGGCCCTGATTTTTACAAAATTAAATCTGCACTAAGTCAGGAAGCTTTCATGTAAATGTAAACTTTTCTGGCCCAGTGATTTTTCAGAAGATTTTTAATGATTTTCCCTATATATTTGTATGTTTGTTTTGTTTCGATGTTTTCTGCCACACTCAACAATTTTTCAGTTATATGGTGGCGCCCAGTTTTTATTGGTGGAAGAGAGAACCCAGATACAATGTACCTGAGAAGAGACCACCGACCTTCCGAAAGTAAACTGGTAAACTTTCTCACTTACCGGCGCGAGCGGGATTGAAACCCGCGCCGACAGAGGTGAGAGGCCGTGTGATTTTAAGCGCAATGCTCTAACCACTCCGCCACGGAGGCCCTATTTGTATGTAAAATTTTGATCTCTTACTGTGGTCCCATCTTACCCCCAGAAACCATGATTTTTACAAACTTGAATCTGCACTATGTCAGGAAGCTTTTGTGCAAATGTAAACTTCTTTGGCCCAATGGTTTTTAAGGATGAAGTTTTTCAAGATTTTTTTTCTATTTATTAGTTATGTAAAACTTCGATCCCATATCATGACCCCATCCTAGCCCAAGGGGTTATGAGTTTAACAAACTTGAATCTGAACAATGTCAGAAAGGTTTCATGTACAAACGTAAATCTCAGCTTTTCTGATTCAGTGGTTCTTGAGAAGATTTGTCAAGATTTTCCCTATATGGGAACTGAAGAGAAAATGGTTTCACGATAGAGGTGTGTGCATAAAAGGTCACGTCAGCTGCACCATTTGTGAGTGATTAAGAATGACAGAGAACAGAGACAAACAGACACGTAGACGGTCGTCAGACGGGCAAACTCCCAAACCTTCATCCAAAATGTTGAAAATGGCGGAGGGGACAGTGGTGACAGTGATGACGTTGGAACCAAAATCATTGACCAGATGACTGTAATAGCGGACGCTGTGAGTCAGCTCCAGAAGGGTCAGAAAGAACTACGTTCATCTTTCGATAGTAAGTTTGATAAATTCAAGAATGAGTTCATGGCTAGTATTGATAGTAAATTCAAAGCAATGCGGTCAGATTTTGACCTTGAACTTGGTAAACAGCAAAGCCAGATCGACAGTTTGTCACGGTCGGTTGAGTCTCTTATTCATCGAGTGAAAGAGGTAGAGAAAGTAGGACAGAGTTACGCAACTCAACCTGGATCAGCTGTTCACCATTCGAGCACCGTCAAGGATTCGGAGGTAACCATAATAGCTAGTAATATACCTCAGTCAGACGATGAGGACATTCTACAAGTTGCACAGGATCTTGTTGACTGTCTGAGTGATTCGATTAGTGTAGTCGCGGCTGCTCGGCTCAGGAGTCGGATTCAGGGGAAACCAGGGTTAGTGAAAATCAGTTTCGCAACTGTCGAGGAGAAAGTAGAAATACTACGGAAGAAACGCGACTTGAAGGGCAGTCAAGCGTACAATCTGTTTTCTTAAGGTCCTCTAAATCCCACACCGAGAGGCTCCTAGAACTTAATGCGAAAACACTACTAACTCAACTACCGAATGGAGAACAATTCCGTATCACTTCGAATGGACGGATAGTAAAGAAATATTCTGACCGTCAACACAGCAATTTCTCCGCGGACAGCAACAACCGCGATCAGGATCATCAATAGCAACCTCCCCGGCCCATAGACACTATAAAACTAGATCACATTAATGTCTGTGGATGGACCGACGAAAATACAGAACTTAGAAGCCAAATTATCAATGCCATGAATTGTGACATCATTTCAATAAGTGAAACACACTTATATAAAGAAAAAGAAATACATATTAAAGGTACAGGTGGATAGGATTCAATAGACAACAAATTCACGTAAATGCACGTAAAGCATCAGGGGGAGTTGGAATTCTTGTAAAAATCTGGTTAACTGAACTTTTTAGTATTTCTGTGATCGATAAATGTTATGATGGCATTTTAGGAATTAAGTTGACTAAACACAACTCTGATTTTGAATTCATTGTATTTACTCGTTACCTCCCACCAGAAAATTCAAACAGAGGACGGGATGCTCAGGGGTTTTTTTTTTTTTTTTTTTTGCACATCTGTTGTCCCAGATTTATTTGCACAATGAAAATAATGGTATTTTTTTATTGGGTGACATGAATTGTAGAATAGGCAACCTACAAGAGGTAATACAAGATGTTGATGAAATTACCACTCGTAAACCTATAGACAACACTATAAACCAGCATGGTCATGAATTTATTGAGTTTCTCAATGAAACAAACTTTTGTGCTCTGAATGGCAGATTTCCAGATGACAATTTTACGTGTATTTCACGAAAAGGTAAATCTGTAGTTGACTATATATGTATACCTGTAGATATATTTAGATATGTTACAAATTTTAATGTGTTTACAGTACAGTCTATTGTAGATGATTTCAAGTTTCATGATTTCTTAGGTATGAAATCAAAACTCCCGGATCACTCGGCTATTACTTGTGATTTCAGTGTTACTGAATATGGCTTAATACATGAATCTGAAAAGGTCGAAAGCACTAAACCACGATTTAATCTGAATAGGATCCCACTTGATTTTATGTCCAATGAATTGACTAGAACTGGTTTATTAATAGTAATAGATCAAATTGAAAAAAGCAGAAAATCGTAGGAAATGTAGATGGCATTTATGACAATTTATGTAAAATAATTTTAAAAGAAATGGAAACTATCCCAAAGATTGTACACAAAAACTCAAGTAAACGTCTGAAAAATAAAAAGCCTTTTTGGAATGATGAATTACGTGATTTATGGAACAATACACGAGAAAAAGAAAATATTTTTGTGAAATATAAAGGTAAACAAGATGTTAAATCGGCCCTAAGACGAGAATACATTGAAGCACGGGATATTTTTGACAAGGCACTTAGGCGCACCGAACTCTCTTACAAGAAAACTGTAGCTAGAGACATTGAGAATATGAGTTCATCAAACCCAAATGAATTTTGGAATAAAATCAAAAAGCTTGGACCAAGAAATACAATATATATTCCAATGGAGGTCACAGATACAGATGGAAATATCATTACTAATGAACGAGAAGTTTTAAATAGATGGCAAAATTGATTTCCAAAATTTGTATAACGGTAGCGTGAATACTGATTTTTTTCAAGATCATTACGATAGTTCAAGGCTAGAAAAAACAAGGTTGGAAAATAATATGAAACTTCAATCATTCATCTGCAATGAAGAATTAAATTATGATATATCGCTAGAAGAAATTTCTGATATTGTACTGCACTCTAAATCTAAATCTGCTAGTGGGTATGATGAAATTCCATATAGTGTTCTAAAATTCCCAATGATAATAAAAACATTACGTAATCTCTTTCAACTTATATTTGATTCAAGTATCATCCCTTCCATCTGGAGGAAAGCTGTCATATGTCCTATTCTTAAGGATTCCTCCTCGGACAAACGCCTGCCAATGAATTACCGAGGTATCAGTCTCCTATCCTGTATCAGTAAGCTTTATAGTGCATTTATTAATAAAAGGCTTGTTACTTACTTGGAGAATAATGATATTTTGGCAGATGAACAAAATGGTTTTAGAAGAGGGAAATCCTGTGAAGATCACGTATTTACTTTGAACAGTCTAATTCAGAATAATAAAAATCTGTATGTTGCATTTATTGATCTAAAGAAGTGTTTTGATTTTGTAGATAGAGACATGATGCTGTATAAACTTCTGTTGAATGATGTAAATGGTAAAATGTACAACTCGATCAAGAATATTTACCAAAGTTCAGAGTCATGAGTTCGAGTAAATGGAAAACTTACAAACTGGTTTAGCTGTAAAACTGGTGTTAAACAGGGGGATAACTTATCTCCAACTCTATTTTCGATTTTTGCAATTGACCTTGTTCATGAAATAAACTCTTTGGATGTGGGTGTAAATATCGCAGATGAAAAGCTGTCCGTTTTATTATATGCAGACGATATAGCCTTAATAGCTAAGACACCGGAAGAATTACAATGTATGTTACAAAAACTGCACAACTGGTGCAGGCGTTGGAGAGTCCTTATAAATACTGAAAAATCCAAATGTATGCACTTCCGTAAAACTAGAACAAAAGGAACAGAGTTTGAATTCACTATTGGAACAAATACATTAGAAATAGTAGATAGCCATAAATATCTTGGAATCATATTTACTTACACTGGAAATTTTACAAAAAATGCACAAAACCTTGCTAAAGCTGGAGGACGGGCACTTGGAAAAATTATTTCTACAATACACAATAATAAAGAATTTGGATTCACTGCTTACGAAAAATTATTTTACTCTTGCGTTTTACCTATATTAGACTATTCGTCCAGTGTTTGGGGGTTCAAAAAATTCCAGTCAATAGATAATGTTCAAAATCGAGCCATTAGATATTTTTAGGGAGTACATCGTTTTGCGCCTTTATTGGCAATCTATGGAGATACGGGGTGGATACCCAGTCAATATCGTCGATGGATTAATATGATAAGATTTTGGAATAGAGTATTGTTATTTGACAGTGAACGCATTACTAGAAAAGTGTTTGAAATGGATTATGATATATGTACAAACAACTGGTGTAGTGCTCTGAAAGAAATTTTGCAAAATTTGGAACTGGAAAGTTATTTTGACTCAAAATTGTTAATAGAAATGAATGTTCTTCAAACAAATATGCATTACTATTACTCCAATATCTGGAAAAATGAAGTATTTAAAGTACCTAAATTACGAACTTATGTGTCTATAAAATCAACCTTTGGTCGAGAAAATTATGTAACATTGGATATGCCAAAATACTTTAGGTCAATTATGTCGCAGTTTAGATGTGGTATTTTACCTTTAAGAATATATTATGGGGAACCTGCTGTTGAAAGAATATGCTTATTGTGTTCATTAAATTGTGTGGAAGACGAAATTCATTTTTTACTCTATTGTCCATTGTATTCTAAACTCAGAATAACTTTGTTTGAAAACACGGGATTTGATCAAATGTCAATGTCAGATGTAGAGATTCTTCGAATGTTAATAACAAACTACCCAAGACAATTAGCAAAATACTTGTACTCCTCCTTTTCTCTTAGACAATCTATTATATTTGGAAAAATCAACAAATGAGCTATTTATACATTATATACTTATTATACATGTATACACATGTACATGTATATATAATTATAGAAAATGTTATTATGCGCAATTATTTGCATTATATATTATTATATCAACGTTTAAAGAGGCATATAGGCCCGACGGGCCGGGTGTTTATTGATTTGAATATTGTGATAAAATTGGATGTATGAATATATATACACATGCCACTATAATAAATAAAATTACTTACTTAAAATTACTTACTATGATTGTATGCAAAACTTTGATCCCCTATTGTGGCCCCATCCTACCCCCGGGGGCATGATTTCAACAAAATTGAATCTGCACTATGTCAGAAAGCTTTCTTGCACATATCCACTTTCCTGGCCCGGTAGTTTTTTGTTTTTTTTGGGTTTTTTTTGTTTTTTTGTTTTTTGTTTTTTTTTTAGAAGATTTCCCCTATATTTTTGTATGTAAAACTTTGATCCCCTATTGTGGCCTTATCCTTTAAAAAAAAACTTGAATCTGCACTATGTCAGAAAGCGTTCATGTAAATCTCAGTTTTTCTGGCTTAGTGGTTCTTAAGATGAAATTTTTTAAAGATCTTTCCTTTATATATCTGTATGTAAAATTTGATCCCCTATTGTGGCCCCATTTAACCTCCGGGGTCCATGATTTTAACAAACTTGAATCTGCACTATGTCAGGGAATTTTCATGTAAATTTCAGCTCTTCTGGCCCAGTGGTTCTTGAGAAGATTTTTCCTATATATTTGTATGTAAAACTTTTTGTGCTTATCTCCCCTTTGAAGGGGGTATGGCCCTTCATTTGAACAAACTTGAAAACCCTTCACCAAAGAATGCTTTTGGCCAAGTTGATTATAATTGGCCCAATGGTTCTGGATAAGAAGTCGAAAATGTAAAAAGTTTACAGACGGACGGACAGGCAATCAGGTGAGCTAAAAACGGATGTCCCGTGTCATAGTAGTTGTGGCACGGTGAAGAACCCTCAAAGCGCCGAGCATAGGCCTAAATTTGAAGCCCTTCAGCAGTATTGGTGACGCCTCCATATGAGTGAAAAATTCTCGAGAGGACGTTAAACAAGACACAATCAATCAATCACGAAAAAATCAAACGATCCGCTCCCGAATCTGTCAATCGATCTAGCGTAGAAAAATATATGATATTAAAGGGTATCTTTTATCTTAGTTCAAGTTATGGCAAATGATATAGGTACATCCCAAATAAATTGTTTAACTAACATAACGATATTGTTGTCATTTAATTTCTTTTCGTTTAAAATGTCCTTTTTTATGAATAAATGTTTAGATATTCGGGTTGACAGCTCGATGAAATTTCATAGAAGCAGTGTGTAGATGGGATATTATCATGAAGTCCAGAGGTGATGTCCAGAGGCGATGTCCCGCGGGAAATTGTAAGGAGATACTTTACATCGTGATAATGGCTGACTTCCTTTTAGCAGTTTAAAACATGGATGAAAATATAAATATCAGCAATATTTGCCTATTCATTTCAAAATCCATCGCCTAGATGAGTAGCTCAGTAGGTTAGCACGTCGACCATTGAACTGTAGATCTCGGGTTCGAGTCCAGTAGGGGTTTTAAATTTTTATCAGATTGCTTTCTTTTTTACTAAATAAAGTAAATTTGAAAGTTTTCAAATTCAAAATAGTGTTGTAAATATCCTCTACTTTTTATCCATATCAAACTTCTCCGGTGTAGCATACCTCCTTATAACAGTACAATTTCTCTGGTGTAGCATACCTCCTTATAACAGTACAATTTCTCCGGTGTAGCAAACCTCCTTATAACAGTACAATTTCTGTGACATTACGAATGAAATGCAAGATCAATTCTTTTTACTTCTATAACGCGCACTTGCCAATTTGTACATAGTCATGTTTAATACACCCCCCCCCCCTTTATTTTGTAATAGTACAAAAGCTAATTCAAAATTTGATAACAATGTGGACTTTAAATCTATTGAAGCAGTAGATAACACGTACTTATGTAGTGTATACAGGGTCGATCTCGTCACGTACAGGTATTTAAAGCACGGGACTACACGGAAGGTCGAAAGAAAAGGGAAGCCATGTTGGATTTTTACAGGTGACACAAAATTATTACTATTATGTTAACATCACAGTGCCACCAAATCATTATAAATGTATAATAAGATATGTGTTTGATCAGAATTATTAATGAGACAGGGATCGAAATTAACTTTTTTCACTACTAGCAAATTTTAGCTAGTGGAGTATTTTCCAACTAGCAAAATTGGAACTTTTACTAGCATTTTTCAATCGATGGTTGTTTTACAGGAATTTAAGAAAACAAGCGTGTATCTATATCAAAATATAGGAAAAAATCTTTTAAAATCTTCTTTAAAGTGCAATAATAAAAATAATATTGAGAATTCTTTCATTTAAAATTTAATGAATTATCAGACAACATCCATGTACATGTATCATTGGTGCATGATGAGAGTCATAGGGTACATTTGTGCGGCGAACTCGTTGTCCAGAGATCTACCACCTATTTACAACATCATGTGGTTTGAAATCTTGAAGACTGTTTGTGCCAATTCAAACTGTATGTTCAAAGCTTTTGGAAATTTCATCTAAAAATTCTAGTTGAAAAAAAAACACTCCGAACTCTAAGTGTTTGACTATGGACTACAGAAGGACACCGCGTGAAGCGGTGACACTAACACTTTCATGTGTTGTTTCATGTAAACACGGACGAGATCAACATGCTTGCTATTTAAATCAGACGTCTCTGAGACGCCCAAAGTGTACATGAAGTAGGCCATCTTCGACATCACTGACTGAGATGACCTTGGCCTTAGTTGTTTATTCGATCCATGTTTACTTTTCCAATATTTGTATATTCATTCTGTAAAGCGTTTCTATGCAAAAATTATTGTTAACTTATTGTAAACTTCAAAGTACAGCCAATAAACCAAGGAAATCCGGAAAAAGAGATCGGTTTCTTTTTCACTCGCAAAAAGTTGTGATCACTTGTGATTTTTCACTCGCAATTTTAATTTCTAACTCGCATTTAGCGAGTATTTCCCCTTAATTTCGTTGCCTAACTGAGACAGGTTTGATGACACTGGTCATTATAACGTGAATTTTAGAAATTCGGGGGAGGGGGGAGGGTGATGTAGTACATGTATATATTTGTACTATACGTACATATAAATGTATGATGAAAATATAATAATAATCTATCCTGGTATAATTCTAGCGTGTAAAATTGTTTATTGAAGTTCCCATCTAAACGATTTATATCCAATGTTTATTTATAAACGATTTATATCCAATATTTATTTCATGTCCTGCAATTGAAAACTGACACTAAAAATAATGTTCATTTCTCTATTAACAGTGAACTAATCATGTGACCCAGACACCAGACATGCTGCAACCCCGGCGCAGTGCCCAAGACGTCCTACTGTGTGACTCCTGTGAAACTGCCCCCCTACAGAGTCACTGTGAACGTTGTAATATAAATCTCTGTACTAACTGTGTAGGAAAACATCTCTTGGATTCGTCTAGAAAACACCAAGTCATACCGTTCATCGAGAGAAGTTCTACTCCTAACTACCCAAAATGCCACAGCCACCCCGACAAACAGTGTGAACTTCACTGTAAGAAATGCGACCTTCCCGTCTGTTCTACCTGCGCTTTATTTGGTAAACATAAAGGTCACGATATATCAGATATTCAGAAAGAACTCAGCGCTAAAACACAAGATTTACGAAAAGATTTGGAAGAACTCGAGACCAGAATTTACCCTCGATATGAAGAAATTGTCTCCGATGTCCAAACTGAGAAAGCCGAGTTAGAAAGGAAGTACGGGAAACTGACCACAGCTGCCGACCAACAAGGAGAAGCCTTACACCGGGAGATCACCGCCATTGTCAACAAACGGAAATCCGACATAGCGGAGATGAAAACAAAACATCTGGCTGTCTTAAATAAAAACACAGATGAAATCACACACAGTATTACTGAACTCAAACAAATCATTCTAAATCTGAAGGCAATATTGGAATCCAATGACGTCTCCCTAATCTCTACCTACAAATCTAGGAATGCCGAGTTCAGGAGATTACCCCCAAAAGTCCAAGTTACATTACCAAGTTTGTCACCTCAGAAAATAAACACAGAACAGCTCCGTGAAATCTTTGGTTCTCTGTCGCCATTATCCATTAACACAGAAGAACAAGGTTACATAATGAAGTCAGCAGAAGCTGTATCGTCTCCTCCAGTCAAACCACTGCTTGATGAACCGCGCGTCACCGCCACCATAGACACTGGGTATAGCAGACTATACGGTGTTAGCTGTGTCAGTGAAGAACAAGTCTGGACACGCGGGGATAACGAAATCATGAAGCTCCTCAACCTCCGGAGTAAACTACTGACATCAATACAAACCAAGTCAGGGAGACAACCAGGGGGCATAGCAGTGACACGGGACGGGGATCTTGTTTATACTGACTATAGAGATAAGACTATAAACCTGGTCAAGAATAAAGAGATACAGACCGTGATCACACTACAGAGGTGGATGTCTTTCATACTACAGGGGTGGGGACCTCACGGTGTCTGCCGTACCGCCTCTGGTGATCTCCTGGTTACCATGAACAGTGATGATGGAAAACAATCCAAAGTCGTGCGTTACTCTGGCTCCACAGAGAAACAAAGCATTCAGTTTGATGATCAGGGCCGTCCTCTCTATTCACGTGCTCGTCACATCAGTGAAAACAGGAACCTGGATATCTGTGTGGTTGACTGGGACGTTGATGCAGTAGTGGTGGTCAATCAGTCAGGAAAACTCCGATTTAGATACACTGGTCATCCCTCTAATACCAAGCAATCATTTACTCCAGTCGGCATCACTACAGACAGCCAGAGTCACATCCTGACAGCAGACTATAGAAATCACCGTATCCACATCCTAGATCAGGACGGACAGTTCCTCCGTTACATTCACTGTGATTTACGCGGTCCATTTGGTTTATGTGTGGACATCAGAGACAACCTCTTTGTGGCTGAGTGTGTCACTGCTAAAGTGAAGAAAATCCAATATCTATAAACGGTGTTAATTACACATCTCAACACTGTGTTAATTACAGATCCAAACACCGTGTTAATTACAGATCTAAGCACGGTGTTAATTACAGATATAAAAACCATGTTAATTACCTAGCTATTTAAACCTACATGTATATGTACTTAAAGTAGTTATTTCTACTTTCTTTTACCTGTTTTAGGAAATATAAATAAATAATGATTAAGGCGCATCTTTTTAACAGGTCAGTCGTTTTATGTAGCATGTTGTGCATCTGCACTGCAAAATTCGGAGTGTAAATTTGAATACTTTATGAGGGTGGAGAATGCAAAGGAAATGCATGATAATTCGCCCCAAAAAACTTTGATGTAAAAATGCATGACGGTAAACTTTAAAATTAATACAGATTTGTAAAACATTCTACACTTTTTATCACGTAGCTTTGATCATAAGCTCCTAAAAAATGGAACTGGGTGTTGTTATTGATGCAAATTTGAAAGGTTAGAAAGTAAACATTTTTTGTCCAATATTTTTGTGGTATTCATCGTCAGTGTAAGTGAATCAAGATCTTTGGTACACACCATATTGCACCGTTCCTGCGTTTGACCACGAAATGCAAGTAAAGGAAAAAGTAGTTAAAAATACCTACTTGGAGTAGGTTTAAATACCTACGTAGCTATAAGTAGCTACGTAGGTAGAAATAGTCTTTGGACTGGACCTGTTTAAAACTGTAAGTAATTACAACTATGTGATGCTTACAAAAGTGTGTATGATGTGTAATTAACATGTGTATTGATAAAGTTATATTTATCTTGGGCCTATATTGAACATTATTCTGTTTGTCAAGTTTAAAATTACAGTGTATATCTTTTGGTATTTGTATTATGTGTCAACGTATATATTATAGATAAACATTTATAGAATACAATCTTACATTATGACTGAGTACTTACTTAGCTGTGTAGTACAGTAACATATAGTGACCCCCAAACGTCCGGTCTTCTGATCTAAGGTCACAGTCTTCTGTTTACCATCAATGACGTCACAACGCGTATCTCCACAGTCCTACAAAATCAACACAGACAAATAGAAATCTTATCAAACTCAATTTCCAAGAATATCGTATTAATTTACCTCAACAAAGTACAGATTTGATTTAGACAATCTTAACAATATTAACACTTATTAATGGTAAAACTATGATTTATCATCAGATTTTGTAAATTGATTAGCTCACCGGGACGATTTCCAGACCACAGGGGCTCGGTTGTCAGATACTGAAGTTTTGTATCATTTGTTCCCGAATAATAAATTGGAAGTTTTGCATGATTTGTGTCCGAATAATAGATTATATAAATAAAACCCACCACCAAAATTCGGTTGGTTTTTTGTTTTGTTTTTTGAGGTTTTAAAAAAGGTGTATCATGTGTACATAATAATAACCGAGCCCCTGTGCTTCAAATTTAGGCCTATGCTCTGAGCTTACGATCATTGAGCAGTGAGGGTTCTTTAGCGTACCACACCTACTGTGACACGGGACATGAGTTTCTAAGGTCATCTCCGAGGACCCGTGACATTCCGTCTGATGCCGAGCGTTTGGCGATAGAATTGTCACTACCTGTTTTAACAACTTAGGTCTGTCGCGGCCGAGATTCGAACCCCGACCTTCCACATGTGGGGCGAACGCTTTCCCTCTAGACCACATATGCCTTATAAGGGAACATTCATTTGGTACCAAGACTTTTTATCTAGTGACCTTGACATTTGACCTACTTTTTGAAAACATTAACCTGGGCTAATCTTTTGAATCAAAGGGGATAGGGTTTTGATAATTCACATATAGATGCTTCATGAAGAGACCTTTCTTTTGTTTTGGTACCTTGACATTTTACCTTGTAAACTTGACCTTCGACTTTGACCTACTTTTCAAAAACTTTATACTTTGTTATATCTTTTGAACCAAAAGTAAAATGGCTTTGATATTTAATATTTAGATATCTCATGACCAAGCCTTAGATATAGTATCGAAACCCGCACCTATTGACCTTGGGCTTCGGCCTAATTTTCAAAAACTTTAATCTTTTGAACTAATGGGACAAGGGGGTGTTGGTGAAGTAGAGTCGTGCTTCTGGCGAGCTATGTTGTCTTCTGACAAATCTTGTTTTTGTATTTCTGACTGGTGAATAATCAACAAGAATTAACAATTCAGCAAACAGCAAGGTAGATTGATAGAATGGAAAACAAGAGTTATTCTCAGATTCAAATGAAACAAATTTTCCCTGCTTGTGGGACTAACCAGTCACTTATCTGACCATCAATGAATTTTGTGGAATGGTCAGTGTTATGAAGAATAAGTCCAGTAGACTGGCTTTGGTGTGGGTCCTGCGATTTGGGAAGAACTATACATTCAATCGTCTCCTCGCACCATACTTTGATTTTCATATACTCAAGTTCAACCAGAATCTCCCAGATCTATCAAAAGAAATGTTTTATCATATTATATCAGATAAATTCCTCAAAGAACAGGGTTCCTTGTATTTAAATGTAAAAATCAAAGCATAATTATTTGGAACCACAAGAAAATTATTTGAAAAATAAAACGAATATATGAATAAATCGTCATTTTGATTCTGGTTTTTGACAAAAATATCAAAATAGGGAGTGGGGGTTGAAGAGCTTAAAATAGCATACAAGACCATTTTTGATAAAATGTTCAGACAAGGTGGGGGGGGGGGGGTAAACACCTATACACCCTCTAAATCCGGCACTGCCTTAAATAGTTAGTTTTAGCTCACCTGACCTAACAAGTTAGCTTTTCTGATCACCTTTCGTCTCTCCTTTGTCTGTGAACTTTCCACATTTTCACCTTCTCCAGAACCATTGGACCAATATCAATCAAACTTGGTAAGTTGATATAAATTATCCTTTGTGTAAAGGGGCTTCAGGTTTGGTCAAATGAAGAGCCATACCATCTATAAAGGGGAAAGAATCACGAAATGCAAAAATAGGGTGGGGGCATTTAAAAATCTTCTCAAGAATCGCTGGACATGTTGAAATTTACGTGAAAGTTTCCCGGAGACAGTGCAAATTCAAGCTTAATCAAACATGGCCCTGGAGTTAGGGTGGGGCTACAATAGAGGATCAAAGTTTTACATGCATGTAGGGGCGCAAATAATTCAAAATGTCTTCAGTTATTTGCGTTTACATTAATTAGGCGCTTCAGTACAGGATTAAGAGGATGTTCATGGAACAAAATGAGGCCTTTTTCAACCCCCCCCCCGCTTGAGAACTTTTTTGCGGCGATAATTTCTCTGAAATGTGCAGATTCCTTTCTATCTCATCCCTCTTTCGATTTATGGAATCGTTTCACGCTTTTTGAAAGCTTTAGAGATTGGCCTTCCACCGACTCATTTTATCATAAAGGTCTATAGACAGGGAATGCACACATTTCAGAGAAATTATCAATTTGATTGGGGGGGTTAATCAGTATCCATATTTCAGCAATCTGATTAAAATAATATCTTAGATCCACTCCGTTATGTAGCTACATAAAGATCTGAAGACATCCCGTATGATCTTTGTGTAGCGACATAGCAATAAGTTAAAGGAGCTGAGCGGATAAAACATCTTATTTTAATCAGATTGCATCAGATCCTCCTAGGCACCTGATCCCACCTCTGTTGTGTCCAGGGGTCCGTGTTTGCCCAACTCTCTATTTTGCATTGCTTGTAGGAGTTATGAGATTGATCACTGTTCGTTATCTTCACCTTTCATACTTCAGTGCCTGTGATTTCGACGGTACAGCATGAATTAGCTAGACTAGAAGTTCTCTCATTTAAACCATATTCTGCAGTAAATAAAATTCTGACGTAATCCAGTAATTAATTTATGATAACTTACCTAATAGTACATTACCTGACAATCACTAAGTACTGTCCTCCGACGCAAGTCCATTGTCTGACAGGATGAAAGTGTCGTCTGATCAATCAAGAAAGACAACCTTTCTATTTCTGTGACGTAGTAAACAGCAAAAACTGTAGGAGTTATATTTCTTGATGCATACCCTGATAGGATACCAATCCAGGTGCGGATCCAGAAATTGAAGTTAGGGGCATAACTTCACGAGGCAAGGGTCTGTCTTAAGGCTTTCAGTGGGTCCAGGGCGAAGCCCTGTTGGGGCCTAAGGATTGAAGCCTTGCTGCAGCCCAGAGGGCGAAGCCCCCGCAAGCTCCTGTGGTCATTTAAAATCACAAAACTTCTTACAACTAAGGTCATACATATTTTATTTCTGTCTTATACCAAAATATGAGCGTAACTACGCCAAAACTAATCATGCAAGATTTAGCGTCTGTGTATATACAGTGTGTACTTAATTTGACTCATTCAGGGATTTATTGGTGAAGAATTATCAAAGAAGATTATGTACAGTGCTTTAAGATTAAAATTTGAATTTGTGAAATGGGCCACTGGAGTTTAATGGGCTTGAAATATGCTTTCTATATAGTCAAAATGACTATTTTGTGTTATTTTAATGAGATGAAATTGATAAAATGATACAGATTAAAAAAAAAAAACTGGAATGAAATGGAAGCCCTCTCAATATATCACGTGTAGTTTACAGTTCATATAGCCTGTAGTAAATGTTCTTTAAAAAAAATGAAATTTCTTTCCTTATAAGCTGTCCTACTGATATGCTTTATGGGCCTAAAATAATAAATAAACTTATCTAATAAGTAAGCTGAAAACAGAAAAAAAATTGCATGTTTTTGCTGGGTTTTTTTTTTTGTTTTTTTTTTTATTACTGGTTTTTTGTAAACAACACACCATGATTTTACATAGATTTTCTATATTAAAAAAAATCCTTTTAACTGAAAGCACCCCAGCAGTATATTATAAAGAAAATACTTCATGTTAAATAAATTTGGTGATAAGTATTGTAAATTTCTTTTTCTTCAATTATCTTCACCTTCAATCATTTTGTTATACATTCATGTACTATATTCATTTTATTTTGTCATAACTGACCTTTGCCCTATGGAAAGGGCTTATATAGGCATTGTATCTGCTGCATATTCCTATTTATGTATGTATTTTCTATATACACATGAATATTTATTGATTGTATCTAGCTTAACGTCTCGCTCGAGATTTTTCAAGGTGAAGGGCTTCAAAGTTAGACCTATGCTCGGCGTTTACGGCCATTGAGCAGTGAGGGTTCCTTATCGTGCAACACTTACTGTGACACGGGACAACCGTTTTTAAGGTTATCTCCGAAGACCTGTGAAATTCGCACCTGATGCCGAACGTTTGGCGATGGAACTGTCACTACCTGTTTTAACGACTTAGGTCTGTCGCGGTCGGTATTTTAACCCCGGACTTCCGCATGCGGGGCGAACGCTCTAACCTTTCGGCCACCGTGGCGGTACATGTATCTGTTGAAATGGGAAAAAATTGAAAATAAGAATTCATATAATTAGGACATGAATACTCCGCCCGATCTGACCTTTCTAATGCAATATGAAAATAATGGACCCATGAGTCACTTTGGCCCATATATAAAAACTTCCCCTACATACATGTATTTGCATGTAAAATTTTGATCCCCTATTCTGACCCCAACCTACCCCCGTGGGCCATTGTTTTTACAAACATGAATCTGTACTATGTCAGAAAGCTGCCATGGAAAATTGAACTTCTCTGGACTAATGTTTTTTGAGAGGATTTTTAAAGATTTTTCCTATATATTTTCATGTAAAAAGCTGATTCCCTATTGTGGCGCTACTCTATCCCAAAGGCCATGAATTTAGCAAACTTGAATCTGCACAATATCAGGAAGCTTCCATATGAATTTGAGCTTTTCTGGCCCAGTGGTTCTTAAGAGGAAGATTTCTAAATGACTCCTCCCTATTGTTGTTGTTTTTTTGTAAATATCTCTCTTTTGAAGGGGAGATAGCCCTTCATGTAAACAAATTTAAATTCCTTTCATCCAGGGATAATTTCTACCAAGTTTCGATGAAATTAGCTTGCTGGTTCTAGAGAAGAAAAATTCTAAAATTTGTCAGTGTTATTTCTCTATAATTATTTCCCCTTCGAGAAGGACATTGTCCCTCATTTGAACAAAGTTGAATCCCCTACATAATAATTATAATGAATAAACACGGACCCCTGGATATACAAGAGGTGAGATCAGGTTCCTAGGAGGAGTAAGCATCCCCTGTTGACCGATCACACCCGCCGTGAGCCCTATATCTTGATCATGTAAAAGGAGTTATCCGTAGTCAAAATCAGTGTACCAAGAACGGCTTAACAATCGCTATTAAACACGTCAGACAGCATTTAACCCAAACATAGGTCGTATTTACAAATTAGATCATTATATCGACCATGGAATTTGCGAAATGCTTACTTTAAACGCGATTGTTTATTGATCCTATCATGATATCCTATTTAGTATGATATGTAAAAACTCCCTGACTAGCGGGATCGGCAAATTAAAAACAACTGAAACGTCAGTCCAGATCTCGATATATTTCCTCAAAAGCCGGTATAGGTACATCTGTAATTATATACATGTAAAACTTATACGGTACCAATTTTGATGCACCAGATGCGCATTTCGACAAATAATGTCTCTTCAGTGATGTTCAACCGAAATGTTTGAAATCCGAAATAACAGTGAAGTTTTAGAGCTATTATAGCCAAAAACAGCGTGCCAAAAAAGTCGAGTCAAATTCGTCTAAGGATAAGAGCTATGCATAAGGGAGATAATACTTAATTTTGAAATACATATATATCTATACATATGATTATATTATCAATCATTCATTCCTGAACATTTGATTTAAAAGTGCTCGAATTAATTTCTTAAAAATAAACAACTGTACTCTATTCAATTTCAAAAGTTCATTCATAGATGCATCATGCTCGGATCTGGGGTGGGGCGGGGGGATTGCAAAGTATATGTACATGTATCATCGAGATTTATGAGTGATTGCATTTGTGTGCTCAGTAATGTGGAAAGAACAAAATTATCGTTGAATGATTTTGTACAAAAGGTTATCAAAGGAATACATACTGGAACAACCTGTTTGATATCTGTTTTATATTCTTCTTTACATTTACAATTCACATAATAGATTACATTGATTGTTTTTGTAACAAATCATTAACATCCGATACTTAACCATAGGTTGGGATTCAATGTAGATGTATTAATATTTATACTTTTCACTTTTTTCCGACAGTGTAAACCTTTGATTATATACTATTACATAAAGTCATTGGCTTAATCACAAAATACATGGGATAAACTGGACTAACAGGCCACCTAGAGGCTATTACAAAGGTGGATGATCTTAAAGGAAAGACAGCTACAAATATTGAGGTCAAGGTCACAAAAGATCGTCCATCTCTAAATCTGTATGCTATCATTATGACATGATTTGGCCAAAAAAATTCCATAGCGACCTTCCATTTTTTATGAAAATGTAGTTAATTGAATATAAAGTAATATTAGTCTAGTTTGTATGGAATGAGATGAAATTTATAGAAATATGGGGTACTTTCTGAATAATCAACTTAATTGATTTTTCATACAAATTACTTCTTTCCGAATCCCATGATGCAAACAAACTAGACACTTACTCCTTAGATGTATTAAATATGTTAAAGCATCCTTTTCAGATCAAAAACCACAAATCTACAATTTGTTGAATTATCTTCAATTAGATTAAGGTTTGTTCAGTCCATTTCAATATATCTACATGTCCAATGGTTTTGTCTTCGATATCTTTACCGATTGAAATGATAGCCATTTCCGCATGAATGTGAAAAAGATTTGCGTATGAATCTTGCTAAATATAGTATGACTATTCTTATGACTGGGAGTTCCAACAAAAATGAAAAGTAGAATTATAAAACAAAATTAAGCGACCCTGGTGAATGTTGTAGCCCATGGAATTTTTGTTGACTTCGTCTGTATTTTGGCTGAGAGGAGTAATCCATGGCTTTTTGTTGGTGCCTCTTGTTAGATCAGGGTACTTCTTTCAGGTCACCTGAGCTAGAAATTCCTCCATTATCATTTTTTTTAAATTCCTTCTCATAATACACGTGACCAATTTCAACCAAATTTATCACAAAGCTTCAAGTTTATTCAAATAAGTGTCATGTTCCTCTCGAAGGTTTAAAGAAATCTCTTTAAAAAGAATGAAGATAATGAACAGTGACTAATCTTACAGGACTATGAACCAGAAATGTCAAAACTTGTGTGGAAGATTCTTTATATAATTAAAAGTCAGAATTATTTAATCTCCCGGGTCCAAGGTAGGTAAAAATAGGGGTTCAACGATTAACATTGGAATATACATACATATAACATCACTGAAAGACAAAGAGAGTGCAATTTGTCAAATTGATATGAAAACACTTTATTACATCCCCTCTCACAGTACAAGATTTGTTTAAACTTCCTCTCCGGTGACCTTGCCCTTTCACCTATTTCATTAAAACTATATTGGAACCAGTGTTTTTATTTATTATCCCATCCCTGGTGTTTCCAGGAGTCCGTATTTTCCTACTCTTCATTTTGAGTTTTTATAGGAATTATTGGATTGGTCATTGTTCGTTATCTTCAACTTTTCATGTGAAAGGCGTCAATTCTGCAAGTTTCATCAAGAAAACTCGGAAAAGAAATGTGACTGAAAGCGAACAAACAAACGCACGTTCTATCCCTGAGGTAATTCCGTAGAATATTAAATATATGCTACGCAATTAATATGATCCTTGATTGATTGTGATAACGAACAGTGATCAATTTCATAATTCCTATAAGCAATAGAAAATAGATGTTGGGAAAACACGGACCCCTGGACACACCAGAGGTCGGATCAGGGGCATAGGAGGAGTAAGCATCCCCTGTCGACCGGTCACACCCGCCGTGAACCCTATATCTTGATCAGGTAAGATGTCAAAATTCATAATTATCTGTAATTTGTTAATACTGTTTTGAAACCAAGGGTCAACGTAACCGCCTTATAACCAGGGATCAACATGATCAAAAACAACGAATCCATCCTCGGGATTAAAGCAAGAACATCACTAACGATGCAAAATCCACCCGTAATTTAACATTCTGTGCTCATAACATGAAACTTATTTAAAAGTTTGAATTTCATTTTCAAAAATGTCAGTACCAACGAAAAAAATCTGAGCAGCGGAAAGCTAAGTCTTAAAGCATTCAAGGGAAAGTCCGACATCCGATTACCTATATAAAAAATATAGACGGGCAAACAGTACCATACTATAGATAAATACGTCCCATCTAAAGATGACGTACAAAGAGAGGTCAAATCCTCGGCTTGCAGTATTTAGATTAACCATC
Organism: Ostrea edulis; assembly: GCF_947568905.1. Lineage (NCBI taxonomy): Eukaryota > Metazoa > Mollusca > Bivalvia > Ostreida > Ostreidae > Ostrea > Ostrea edulis. The sequence goes on along the minus strand of NC_079172.1, from coordinate 63,100,499 downwards.
GGAAACAGAAGGAACTTAATTCTAGTGATCTTTAAATTTCCACAAAAACTATGAAATGGAAACAAATCATTCAATATAGGTGGTAATATTATCTAACATGGTTGTATTTGAAATGCCTCATTTCCTTTAAAGCTTACCTGGCCGTCTCAAGATTTGCAAATAAAGAGTCTTTCAGACCTCTCTGGTTAGCATCAATTAGTTTTATGTAACATTCATACTAAAGTCAGTCTATATACAATGGTGTTTTTCTTGCCCTAGTTTTTATAAAACGGGAATACTGCACTTCAATATTGACGAAACAATTACCAGGTGAACTGAACAGGCACTCAAGAGCAAATCTTGTATTTATTGATTTTTTCAAAGCGAAATATCTTTTCACTTAGTTGCACAAATATTCTATCGGCAAAGCCAAACTTTTTTTTTCTAAAAGAAGGCTATTTTAAAAACTGTACCGGTGTAGCAGGTCTGGTGTTTGTAGACTTGTACTTGGCGTTCCGTGGGTATGGATAGCATCTTTAAGAGCGCTGTTAACGTGAAATTTTGTGAAATAGAAGACTGTGAATTCCCTCTAAAATGTTTTTGTCATGATTGTTGTATGGGCCTGTGTTTCAGGTGTTCTAAGATTCATTTTAAACGCAGAAATTCTCACAGGATTGTTTTGTACAGAGAGAGAGCAAAAATCAGGAGTAAAGCTTGTGGAAGTCATATGTGTCTCCTAAAGGGACCGTGTATGGAAGTTTGCTGTTTCACTTGTAGAAAAGTAATTTGTGATAGTAGTATTGAAGATCACGAGTTTCATTATACCATGACAACATCGGAACAACTTGTATATTTTGAAAGAATGATCAACTATTTGAGGCTCGTTCGTTCAAAGATCAGGAACATTACAAAATTTTTAGCAAAAATTGAACAAGGAGTTCCTGTTAATTATGGAAGATCCAAACAATTGAAGTGGAAAATGAAACATGCTTTCCTAACTACAGCAAGATATAACTTACCTCACCTAACTGACATCAAGCGTAGAGGAGAAGAGTACATTCGTCTATGTAGACAAATGCAGGATTCTTTTAGCCTTGGACAAACTTTGTCCAAAAACGTCCCGAATGCAACATTCATAACAGCACCAAATATTAATGTCATTTCGATTGCTAACCCAGGTGGCCGCCCCAAAAAGAATTTCGGACCTCTTTTGATATGCAATATCCGGATTTTCACCAAACCATTTTCAGGTGTAAAACTCTTTGGCAGCAGTGACATCAGCGTTTGGGTACACGAAAAGAACGCTAGAGTTTTAAGCCACCATGACATCTGTGGGAGTTGTCGCAGTAAATACATTTTAGATATGGTTCCAGAATTCGTCACCTTAGCTCGAGATCATATAGTATACGTAGATAACTCCAAAAATACAGTATACAAACTTTCTTCTAAAGGTACACAAAAACTGGTGCAGGAGTCTGCTAATTGTACACAAAAACTGATGACGGAGTCTGCTAATTGTACACAAAAACTGACGCCGGAGTCTGCTAATTGTACACAAAAACTGGTGACGGAATCTGGTATCATCACGGCTATTTCGTCTTCCTCAAACGACTCTTTGCTGGTCTGTACCTGTAACATGGCCACAGGTAGAGGAGAAATTCGCAAATATGATATCAGTGACGGGAATTTATTGCAGATCCTGGCAAGTAGTAGCGAATTTCCATTTTCCTTTTACGATCTGTTAAATGTGTTTTCCGTCACTGAAAATATTGACGGTAGTGTGTGGTTCTTAGCGCTGCTTGATAGGTCAGAGGTCAGGAAAATCGTCAAAATCAGTAGATGTTTCACTGATCGCAATGATTCATTCGCGGTGGCCCAAGTTCTTGACAACTTGCGGACCATTTGTCCAATGGAGATAACACACAACAGCAGAGGTGACATTTTGATCTTAGACGACAATAAAAAAGAGGTCCATATCGTGAACAAAATTGGGAATCTGACGTGGTCTTGGTCTTTTAGAGGGAATATTGAAAGTATTTGTGTTGATCCCTCAGACAAATTATGGGTAGCCGATTCTGACGGCGATTTTAAAGCTTTTGGATGTTATAGATTGTGTAAACCAATTTCTCGGCAAGGAGTCAAAAATGTTCTAAAGAAATACTCAAAGAATCGTTTCTGGGGTGTGAGTCATGCGAAATCGTTAGCTGCTAGTGTAACGTTTAGCAAACATTTGAAAAAGCACCACAACGAAATATCCTGTGAAATCTGTTCATTTTCATATATGTACCCATCGTTGCTAGCCACGCTTCCTGAGTCCGGAAGTACCAACCTCAAACCGAATTGACGTAGCGTGAACGGAGACAATTAACATGTTTTGCGATGATGGTCCGAGCCCGGTAATTTATCATTTCCAGTATCTTTAGTAACTTGACTCTAATTCAGGAATCAAATGTATCATACCAGATGGAAAACCAACACAGTGCCGTCCTGCTGTCACCGAACGGTTACCAAGAAATGTCACTCAAAAGTCCGCTTTGGTGTATGTGAGTAATCGTCTGTCGGTGAATCCCAGAGTTAGACATATAGGTACGTTCTACATTCAAGTTCCTGATAGTATTTAGAGGTATGGTGCGATCTCAGTGGCGTTTTGCACGACGTGTGTACCATCGATGCACCGAATTACGCTAGGTAAACGCCGGCCTTATCATCTGTTCGACTTCTGGAGAACCCGTACCCAGGATAACTCGTACCCAGGAGAACTCGTACCTAGAAATTTGGGTAAGAGTTCTCCTGGGAAATCGTACCCTGGAGAAGTCGTATCCGAGTACGACTTCTCCAGGAGAACACGTACCCGGGTACGAGTTTTCCAAGAGAAGTCGTACCTATCAATATCTGGGTACGAGTTCTCCTGAAGAAAAACTTTGTCATTTTATCAAATAGAAATGTGGGTACGAGTTCTCCTACAGAAAAAAACCCTGTCATTTCTGTCATAAAAGTCTGGGTACGAGTTTTTCTGGGGAAAAAACATTGTCATTTTATCTGATAAATCTGGGTACGAGTTCTCCTGCAGAAAAAAAACTTTGTCAGTTCTGTAATAAAAAAAAAATGAGTACGAGTTTTCCTGGAGAAAAACTGTCATGTCTGTCAAAAATCTGGGTACGAGTTCTCCTGGTGAAAAACTTCCGTCATTTTGTCATAAAAATCTGGGTACGAGTTCTCCTTTATGTGCCGGAGAATAGAGGTCCGCTATAAAAATGCTATGTCGGAAGTTAAAAATTGGTGTTTAATTGCAATAATTATACTAATTATCGTCTCACGCCAAACCGCAATTCAAATGAGAGAAAAAAACAACAAACAAGTACGATCATTGTATTCACTTTTTTTATTCAATTGAAAATCATGTTCATAGTAAATTATGTATAATGTATGAAATCCTTGATTTTCGCAAGGAGAAATTGTACCCAAATTCCAATACCTAAAATGGTATAATTCTTAATGAGATAAACTCATATCAAAATTTTGATTACTATATAATGACAAACTTTTTTCTCCAGAAGAACTCTTACCAGAATTTATATAACAAAAAAAACATAGTTTTTCTCCAGGAGAAAACGTACCCAAATTTCTGGGTACGAGTTTTCCTGGGTACGCGTTCTGCTGGATACGAGTTCCAAGCTGATTCTTTGAGTGCAGCAATTTAGCAGAATGAGTAATGCTATCAATTAATGTGTTCAATAATTCAGAATTAAAGACCCATTAATTATTTGAAGAAATCTTTTATTGAATTGTTACGCACATCAATCAATTCAATTCCTGATATCTTCAAATCATTAAAAATATTATAACCCTATCAAAGAATTAAAACTCATCGAGATCACAAGCACCGTACGTAACAATCACATACAGCCTTAACGTCAGCCTTGCATATCAATCTAATTAAAATCAGCTCCTCGATCCGCTCCTCTGTTCCCCTTGTAGCGACATAAACAAAATCAAGGAGCTGATTTTAATCAGATTGTCTTGCATATCAAATCTCATGATTAAAACTTAAAGCCCTATCTCCAGGCTTATTTAAATCAACTAAATCTGAAGTATCGCACAGAATGGTACATTATAGCCTTAGGCACCGGTCTCATATATCCACTGAAACTCAGGCATCAAACGTAATAATGAATTATAGCCCTAGTACCGGGTGTATATTTAAACTAAATCTCAAAAACTGTGCATAACACCTTATAATCTTAGCACCGAATTTATATATCACTAAATCACAAACAAAAATTTTTCATATCAACTAAATATCAAACTCCGTACATGATAATAACTTAATAACTTATAGATTTAGCACCAGATTTAAATATCAACTAAATCACAAGTTTTCAGATGATTATTTAATGTAAATCTGAATAATCTACATGGGAATGCTTACTCCTCCTAGGCACCTGATCCCACCTCTGGTGTGTCCAGCGGTCCGTGTTTGCCCAACTATCTATTTTGTATTGCTTATGGGATTGATGAGATTATTCACTGTTCGTTATCTCCACCTTTCATGCATGCCAACATTCGCAACATTAATAGTGAGCGCTTCAAAATGTATTATTGCAACAAGGTAACTATAAATTTGTGTATCATATGACAATGAGTTGGACTGTGATACATTATAGATTTGCATGTTCATCGATTGTCATCGGTTCATCGGTTGTCTGAATTTCTGAAACAACATTTGAATATAACCATTTTTTCTTTATTTCAGATTCTATACATAAATTGCCATTTGCCAGTTTCCATATATGTACAAGAAAAAATACAGTGATGAAAGTTGAGAAAAAGACAGACATTCCTTTTTGATGTTACATATTGTATATGTATGACAGTTAGGCTATCTATAGCGTAATAACGATAAACATGTGAAGTGTTTGCTAATTTAGAAATGGAAGACATTTTCTGAAAGTGTCATTTAGATGTGTTTGATAGATACCTGTAGTTTTTATACAATACATATTGAAAGAAAGCCTTTTAGAAGGCAAATTTAATGAAGAGGATATGCATAGATATGGATGTCAGAAATATAAAAGAATATTTATTAACTTTCTTGTTATACCTGTACTAAGGACAAATGATCAAAGTAAAAAATTATCATTTAAGAAATAAAGGGTCAATATCAAGGGTGAATAATTTGTATTAAAGGAAGGTCCTGGACCCTTTCCAGGGAATGATAACTGCAAAATATGATGGGTTATTCAAATCCGCTGTAGATCCACAGGACAAGAAATGACAAAACTGTGTGAATACCGTTGTATAGGATTTCAAAACATTGTTTTTGAGGACATAGTGGCGCCATCATATAAGAGGTCCATTTATTTATTGTTTGGAAATGGTGTATTTGTAAAATAATTAAGAAATTAATTGTTGTTTGAAGTTAACTTGCTTTCCTAATTGGTCTTAATTTCAGAAAGATTTTACATGTTAAAAAATTGTTTTCTGGAAAGCGATAAATCATTAAATTTGTTCAAGTCTCTTAGAAGAGAAATTTAAAAAAAAAAAAGTTACATTGGGGACCAGATCCATATAATTACAAACATCAACAGAACACGGTGTATACTACAAAGAATTATACTTAGGCACATAGAACCTGGGATGGGAGGATGGGAGGGGGTTAACCACCCTCCCCACTTAGGTGACAAATGTGCCTTCCATGTAAAATAATAAAATGGACAATATAATCAAAACTTAACATGAAATCAACAAACCAAGTTGCTTTATACCGAAAAGAGTAGCATTGTGTGGTTTTTAGTTCACCTGAGCTAAAAGCTCGAGTGAGGATTTGTGATCACCCTTTCTTGTCGTAAAAAGCGACTAAATGGGCTGTCCTTCGGACGAGACCGATAAAACCGAGGTCCCGTGTCACAGCAGGTGGGGCACGATAAAGAACCCTCCCTGCTCAACGCCATAAGCACCGAGCATAGGCTAAAATTTTGCAGCCCTTCATCGTCTCCATGTGAATGAAATATTCTCGAGAGGGACGTTAAACAATCCTTCAATCAACCTGATCACTCGTCCGTTTGTCTCTAAACTTTACACATTTTCGACTTATTCTCTAAAACCAGTAGACCAATTTCAACAAAACTTGGCAAAAAGCATCCTTGGGTAAAAGGCTTTCAAATTTGTTCAAATTAAGGGATATGCCCCTTCACAGGGGAGATAATCGCAAAAATAAGGTGGTGTCATTTAAAACTCTTCTTAAGAACCACTTGATCGGAAAAGCTGAAATTTACATGAAAGCTTCCTGACATAGTGTAGATTCAAGTTTGTTAAAACCATGGCCCCCGGAGTAGGTTGGGACTACAATAGGGGATTAAAATTTTACATACAAATATATAGGGAAAATCTTTTTCTCAAAAACCATAGGGCCAAAGAAGTTTACATTTACATGAAATCTTCCTGACATAGTGCAGTTTCAAGTTTGTAAAAATTATGGTTCGCGGGGTGGGTTGGGGCCATAATAGGGATCAAAGTTTTACATGCGAATATATATAGGAAAAATATTTTTAAATATGGGCTAAGGTGATTCAGATGAGCGATCCACTGAACCACGTAGTCGTCCACACATTAAAATTAACGTACAGGCGAAGTTGAAAATAATACCAGTGAAGTCGTTTTGATTTTTTGAATTTACAATATAAAAAAAATGCCCTCCTGAAACGAAATTTCAAAGCTACAGTTTTATAGAGGAAAACTCGAAGAACATGTTCATGCTATTTTGTTTCACGGAGGCATTTTTTTTAAATTCGGGGATACCCCTTCATTTTAATGCTAAAAATCATATAAATCGCTTATTGCTTGATTTAAACTCAAAATATTTTGGCTAATTTTTGTCAATACATGTTTTTTAAACTTATTTTCAAAAATTATTGAATCAAGACATACGTCCCAATTGGTGTTATCATATATTTGAAGAACTTAAATTTTTCGATCTTTCATGCAACACCTTTAGGGAAATTAACATGAGACGTGCAACACCTTTCTACGTTTGCCTTACATATAGATATAAAATGTTAAATTTTAAATATCCACATCGTGTACAGTGAAAAAGAATAGGCCTACATCAATTATATTTTTCTTAATACGAATGGACGCTTTATCTGATTCTAAAGTGAAATTGTGTTGATCTGAATTTAATTATATATATATATATATATATATATATATATATATATATATATATCTTCCAATTTTGGGCCCAGAAGGCATAACAGCCAGACAGCTTATAAAGATGGAAACTTTTAAAACAGCCTTAAAAGGTAGCTCACTACACTAAAGCTTATCCTCTGTATGACACCATATCACGAGATGGCGATTTAAATGTTTTGTGAAATTATTTGTATCGATCGATTTGTTTGTATAATATCATAGCTCAGTGGTTAAAGCATGGGGCTGGTGAACCGCAGATTTCGAATTCAAATCCACCAGTCTTTTGTTCATATGTGCTGAAATAATTTTTTTCAAAATCATGTTTTTATCCAAATATGTATATTTTTTGCCTTTTCTGGCCATATATGCTTATTGTATATCATCATAACTTTCATAATTAAATCAATTCGTACTGATTTGAGAAACTATTTCTGTGTGTAGTGAGCCACCTTAAATTTTACCACACGTTTGCAACTGTGATGTCATGCCGTGAACATGGTTCACATCTAAAGCGATGAGATTGGAGTTGATATACTCAGCTGACTGGAGCTTCTGTACAACGTTAATTTAAGTAAAACGAAAACCCTACATTCTCGGATTTCTAATTTAATGTAGACTCCAAACGACACATTATTTTCAATGTTCAACTCTTGGACGTTTTATTGCTTAGAATTGCGGATCTGTAGTAACCTTGTGGTTAGAATTGCGGATATGTAGCAACCTTGTGGTTAGAATTGCGGATCTGTAGTAACCTTGTGGTTAGAATTGCGGATCTGTAGTAACCTTGTGGTTAGAATTGCGGATCTGTGGTAACCTTGTGGTTAGAATTGCGGATCTGTAGTAACCTTGTGGTTAGAATTGCGGATCTGTGGTAACCTTGTGGTTAGAATTGTGGATCTGTAGTAACCTTGTGGTTAGAATTGCGGATCTGTAGTAACATTGTGGTTAGAATTGCGGATCTGTAGTAACCTTGTGGTTAGAATTGCGCATCTGTAGTAACCTTGTGGTATCCAGGATGGATTCCAGTCTTCAGTTTCAATTCCTGTGTAGACTTTTTTGAAATCGTAGTTCATATGAATTTTTTTCAACATCACGTGTTTTTTGTAATATCATTCAGAGCATCATCAACTATCTGAATAATCAGTTTGACATTATTCTAGCAAAGGTATTTTCTTGTTTCCTTCCACATTCTGTGTTTGTTTTGCTTACATTATTTATAGGCAGTCATGCCGTGTTCTCATTCTATCTTATGTCGATGAGATTACCATTACCATTCTTACCTTATCAATATCATCTCCATGTCTTCAAACTTTCTATCATATCCTTATATATCCTAAACTCTCTCTTGTTTCATTACAAAAATAAAAGTTAAAAATATTCAATTGCTCACACATTTAATCACTTACCGCCTTGTCCCCACCCTGATACCAAAAACCCCGATCTCTTACTTTTGTGTAAAGGTCTACCTGTTCATTCTAAATATCCATTTAGTTTCTATTTAGTATCAATAGCACTAAGAAAGATGTTTCTTTAATGTTCAACACATAAATATTATACATATATACCAAGTTTGGCCCTGCTGTGGAGTTCAAACCTATACCCTGGAGATCATCAAATTTACAAGTTTGGTAGAGGCCTTCCTGCTCTACATCACTATGCATTTAGGTTTTCTTACACATGTGCGGTTGCAGAGAGGAAGGTTTTTAAAAATTTGTCAACTTTGGGAATTTTCTATTTTCTGCCCCGGCTCTAAGGCAACAGAAGTCCTGACATTTATAATTAATGTTCCCCTCTTCCCAGAGATAATTCATACCAAATTTGAAAATAATGTAAAAGGTAGTTATCAAGAATTAAAAACGCACGACGGACGCAATAGCTCACCTGAGTCTACTCGGGTGACCTAAAAAGGCAGGAGAAATGATCAATTTCTTACAATTTAATAGAATATACATCTCTCAAACAAAATAAAAAATTGGAATTCTTTCTAGAAAATGAAACATGTTTGGAGTAAATCATACTGTATTTTGTTTCAAAGATTTTGTCGAAATCATAAAAAGTTTGCCATCTGCTTAATGTGGCGTTATATTATCTTAATGTTTCGTGATTTTAATAATCATTTTAGCATATACTTTATTTCCACGACAGAAGTACATCACTTCTATAGAAAAAATACCATAGACATGCAACACCCTCATATTTAGAGAGATAGAAATGTTTCTTAGGCCAACCTATTCAAATGGACAGGTTTGTGTTATTTCAATTTTTTTATTCTACGTCTTAACTGTACCAAAACCATCACAAAATTGACCATTGATTTGTATTCTTAACAAATATCTTGTGAAGACTCCCGTTGCATTCGATTAGCCGCAACGAAGCCTTTCCTCGGGCAACCTTTGAAAACTAACCGTACAAGAAGCCCTTTACTATTCGTATATTTTGGTCAGCATATATATGAATGTTACATCTTGTGCACGCACAAAACTAACAATCTGCTTCCTGGGGTCATATCGCCATTGATTCAACAAACATTTTTAATGTACAAACAGGGAAGACTTTGAAGATTCACATGACAATCAAACTCCGACGTCGAATAACGTAGAGAAAAGATTCATTTTTTGTTGGTAAAAGGTTGAAATTATGTTGATAATAGTTGATTTTTTGTTGGTAAAAGGTTGAATTTATGTTGATAATGTTTGATTTTATGTTGATAATATTGGTTAGTTTAAACAATATTTATTCGTGTACCTGAAAAGTCGAAACGAAACAAAACTTACAGAAACGAAATCTACCGAAATACAATCCACCGAAACGAAACGAAACCTAACGAAAAAGATTGTATAACCGAACTCTTTTAATTGTAATAATCAAAAATGGTATCTCAGGCCCCTGTAAATATTATCACATATAAAAAGCATTCGCCTCCCCTTTGATGTAGTCGTTCAGGTTGACTGATACAAAGTTTTAAACGTTGGGAAATCCCTCCTCCTCTTTTCCAACGTACGAGGAGGGAGGATGTCGCCGGCGTTGGATCCGCCTATTCGCAAAAATATGTGTTTCAGCATTTTTTATTTATTTATTTTTTATTATTTTTTGCTCTGAAGACAAATGTATGTACATACATGTGGATACTAGCTGTTGTTTTTCCAAGATAGACAAATAAATTGGTAAATGTTCATGAATATTTGAGTTTTGTTTAAACGCCGAACGGAAAACTGAACGGAAATTGTTATAATGTAGCAAAACTAACACCAAAAATCACACAAGTATGCCTTATTTTGATTGAAATCAACTATTAAGAATTTGTTCACAAGCGGTAAAACAATTTTATCTGAAAATTCTGCGACATAAATTGATTAAGCTAAGTTGGATATTTATGTAAAAGTTTTCAAATCGTTTTTCAATAATCTTGTAAAATTCATCATTTATGAAGATAGGGTGCTTTTTATTCAATAGAACATGACGACAACACGTATTGACACTCTTTGTCATGGCTTTACTTAATAAAAACATATTTTCAATTGAAGAACAATGTTCATATCAATACAACACATCAGTATGTATATCAAATAATGAAATATATGATGAAAGGTGAAGATAACGAACAGTGATCAATCTCATAACTCCTATAAGCAATACAAAATAAAGAGTTGGTCAAACACTGACCCCTGGACACACCAGAGGTGGGATCAGGTGCCTAGGAGGAGTAAGCATCCCCTGTCGACCGGTCACACCCGCCGTTAGCTCTATATCCTGATCAGGTAAACGGAGCCTACAACGACTTTGGTTAGTTATGTTCAATATGTTGTAGCATCAATAGTCCATCCTTATTTCAGTCAATCAATATGTTGTAGCATCAATAGTCCATCCTTATTTCAGTCAATCAATATGTTGTAGCATCAATAGTCCATCCTTATTTCACTCAATCAATATGTTATAGCATCAATAGTCCATCCTTATTTCAGTCAATCAATATGTTGTAGCATTTGTTTAATACAATATGCAGATGACACAGTTTTATTTTTGGATGGATCAGAAAAAAGTCTAAAAAGTGCTCTTGATCTCCTTTTTCAATTTTCAAAATTTTCAGGTTTAAAACCCAATATTTCCAAAACCAAATCAATTTGGATTGGTTCTAAGATTAATACTAAAGATACTTTTTGTAGTGATACTGGATTACAATGGACAACAGGACCATTCACAGTTTTAGGCATTACATATACTGTAAACCTTAAGAACATGGAAAAGCTTAATTTTGATAACAGGCTTACAGCTATCCAGAAAGAAATAACCCAATGGTCAAAAAGAAATATTTCTCCCATAGGAAAAATTACAGTGGTGAAAAGTTTGTTTCTATCAAAATTTACGCACTTGTTCATTTCGCTTCCCAAACCAAGTTTACAGTGGATAAAGCAACTTATAAAAGCTTTTTACAAATTTATATGGGGGAACAAAATGGAGAAAATTTCTAGAAAAACACTAGAATTAGATTTTGAAAATGGTGGGTGTAGAATGACCAATATAGAAACATTTATCAAGTCTCTCAAACTAACTTGGTTTAGGAGACTTTTTACAACTAATTCTACATGTAACTGGATAAGCTTATTTTCTGAAATTACTGGTTGTAACATTACAAAATTGTGTCATTTTGGACCTGTTTACTGTAAACAAAAAGCAAATTCCACTAGAAACTCTTTTTGGAAAGAAACTTTATTTTACTTCGCAGAATTTTTGGAAAGTTTTGAAATGAATAATTTTCACATTTTTATGGAACCCCTGTGGTATAATGATAAAATAAAGATTCAAAATAAATTCATATTTTGCAAGCAATTATATGACAAGGGGTTTCATATAATATCTGATTTATTAGATAAGCATGGTAACTTTATCAGCTACCAGAGTATCACAAATGATTACTCAATTCAGATTCCATTTACTACATATGAGGGATTAAAACAAGCTATTATGCACTCATGGCCTAATATCAAACTACTTATACATGATACAACTTTTCAACCATATCAACCTGAATTCATTAAAATTCTATGCAAATACAAAAAAGGTTCTAGGAATATTTATGACTATTTAATATCAAAATCACAGCATCGACCTATTTGTGAAAACAAATGGGATAATGATTTAAATTTGCAATTAGATTTAAATTGGAAACATGTATATACAAACATCAAATCTGTAACAAAAGATTCAGGACTGATATGGTTCAACTATAGAATCATTCATAGAATATTGGGTACTAACAAACTCCTACATATATCAAAAATTAAAAACTCTCCACTTTGTTCAATATGTGCACTAGAACCAGAAACATTTAAGCATATCTTTTTTTATTGTTCCTCTGTCTCTACACTATGGACAAAATTATCAGATTGGATTTTTCAAAAATCTGGTAAAAGAATGGGATTTAGTGTACAAACTGTTATTTTTGGTTTTCCAGAAAAAGAACACATGGTTTTAAACTTTATAATCCTCTTAGTAAAGAGATACATATTCCAATATTCAAGAAAGAACGTCAATATTGTTTTTGATGATGTTTTGAAATGTTTATATGATTACTACATTTTGGAAGAAAAACTTACAGAACAAATATTTTACAAAAAGAAATGGTCTAAATGGAAATGTCTTTTCAATTAATGATAACAGCATTTCTTCTTCTTTTTTTGAACAATAAGTACTAAAATATACATGCAATTGTCTATATCGCTTTCTTTAATCTGTATGAGAGTGTGAGTAAAAGGTGTATATGTATTTGTTGAAAATGATAAAAACAATAAAAAAAATAAATAAAAAAATATGTTGCAGCATCAATAGTCCATCCTTATTTCAGTCAATCAATATGTTGTAGCAACAATAGTCCATCCTTATTTCAGTCAATCAATATGTTGTAGCAACAATAGTCCATCCTTATTTCACTCAATCAATATGTTGTAGCATCAATAGTCCATCCTTATTTCAGTCAATCAATATGTTGTAGCATCAATAGTCCATCCTTATTTCAGTCAATCAATATGTTGTAGCAACAATAGTCCATCCTTATTTCACTCAATCAATATGTTGTAGCATCAATAGTCCATCCTTATTTCACTCAATTAATATGTTGTAGCAACAATAGTCCATCCTTATTTCAGTCAATCAATATGTTGTAGCATCAATAGTCCATCCTTATTTCAGTCAATCAATATGTTGTAGCATCAATAGTCCATCCTTATTTCAGTCAATCAATATGTTGTAGCATCAATAGTCCATCCTTATTTCACTCAATCAATATGTTGTAGCAACAATAGTCCATCCTTATTTCAGTCAATCAGTATGTTGTAGCATCAATAGTCCATCCTTATTTCAGTCAATCAATATGTTGTAGCATCAATAGTCCATCCTTATTTCAGTCAATCAATATGTTGTAGCATCAATAGTCCATCCTTATTTCAGTCAATCAAAATATAATTCACCCAATATTTATAATTAATCAATATTTCAATCCAACAATGTGTCAATCAAACGATATTTCAATCCACCAATGTGTCAATCAATATATCATTCAATCGTTTGAATCTGTCGATCAATCAATTGAATTGGAATTTCGTCAAAGGATTAGCAATTAGCGCTTGCGCACTATGTATATACAGGAATTAGAAAGGGGAAAGTGTCATAACATGTACTCGGGTAGTTTCTGTGGAAACGAGGGAGTTATTTATATTCGGTCTTTCCAATCCCCCTCGTTTCTGTCCAAGCCTTCATAAAGTATGTGGGAAATCCGTCGCGCTTCGATTTCAATTTATTTCAGCTTACATTTGATGTGAATCGTTCGTAAACTTACATAAATCAATTCATGAATGATTTTGCCGCAAGGGAATACAATTGAAACCATTCAATTCCACACTAATGCAACGATAATCGTCGTCATTTCAAACACTACATCCTTTCGCTATCAAATTCACCTCCATGATAAACAATGCCTTCAGCGCATGCGTCATTTCATTTTGTAAAACACCTAGAGGCCCATGAGGGGTGAAATGTCTTATTCTAGTAAATCGCACAAAAATCTAACTTTTTCAGTTCATTTTTTCATCACACGCATCGTATTTTTTGTGAATGGATATATTTTTCTGAAGATGAAAACACAGAAAACGATAAAGATAAAGAAGAAGTTGTTACATAAATTATTCTAAGTGTTTGGTGGAATGAAAAAATAAAAGAAAATGTAATCGCATGTCCGATATTGTCTGAAATTAATGCGCATATTGTAACTGCTGTGCTGTTTGTTTTGAAAATGTCATTGTTGTAACAAATCACCCCCACCCCCACCCCCACCCCCCCCCCAAAGTGTTGAAATATATGGGATTGAATAATATTTGATTGATCTCGATCATAATATCAGGCGCGGATCTTGATTTTCAAAAAAAGGGTGAACCAAAGGATTTGTTGAATGTTGTTGATACAATGTTCCACGATATGTGTTTTGTACAGTGCACTTATTTTATCGTACGCATGCAGTTTTATAAGTTAGTTACCGATCAAAACATCCTTTAAAACAGAATTTAAAATGACAAACGTATTTACAATGTTCATTGATAAATGTTCAATGTCTGACAAAAAACTGGATTTACTTAGTCTTCATCAACACACACACACACACACACCCTTTAAAACAACATTTGATGATGTTGAAAATAATAATCAGTGTACATGAATATCAATGTCTGATTGCATAAACTTGCAATATTTTTTAAACCCTCCCCCATGAATATTTAAAATTAAATTTTGATCCGGCATTGATCATTTGACATTTTCCCTACAAGAGTTCAATTGATTCTTTTCGGATGCATGTGAATGAATCTCTTTGTTAGATAATTAATGTCCAGTTTGATATTAGGGGTAATAATTCATTAATGCCACTTCAGAAAGTATCTCCTTGCCCGAAACGTAAGTACATTTATATACGTGTTGAAATTCAAAGGACCTTTCTGCTTTGCAGTTGGTAACGGGTAAGGTGCAGCCGATGAAGAATTATAATTTCTGCGGGTTGGAAAATATCTTTATTGAATTCCGACAAGCATTCCATTTGGCATCAACTCAATCTACGACTGACCACTTCTGTTTCCAAGCGCTGACCTCTTGTTGGAGAAAAGTCATTTTCCCGTATAAATAATCTCTCTCTCGTTCTCTCTTTAAAAAATCAAAAGGGGAATGCAACCCCCTCCCCTGTTGAGATCCGTCGGTGGGCAATGAATGTTAAGTAGACTGAAATTAACCGCCTTTACTGATTTGCAGTTTAACAGTCTGTATAAACAGATAAAGTTCGTATGTCACAGGTTTGTTGTTCTGTCATAGATTCGTTGGTTTTCAATTCATAGTATGAAATTCCCTATGAGAAGAGGACCCCCTCCCAATAAAAAAGGGAAAGTATAATGAATAAATATAATAATAATAATAACCTATGAAAATAAAAATGAATGAATATAAAACGGGAAAAATAGACACATGAGATGCGGTTCCTTTAATATGATATCTAATCCCATTTCAGGAATGCAGTACACACTGCGCAAATGGTCTTTTAATATTTTTTATTCCCAATTACATTTTTACTTATTTTGTTTCCAGTAATTTATCATTTTCATATTCAGAAGAATAATATAAGTCCATTCACAGAAATGAAAGGCAATGCGTATGATGAGAAATAAACTGAAAAAGTTAGATTTTTGTGCGATTTACTAGAATAAGACAGTTCACCCCTCATGGGCCTCTAGGTGTTTTACAAAATGAAATGACGCATGCGCTGAAGGCATTGTTTATCATGGAGGTGAATTTGATAACAAAAGGATGTAGTGTTTGAAATGACGACGATTATCGTTGCATTAGTGTGGAATTGAATGATTTCAATTGTATTCCCTTGCGGCAAAATCATTCATGAATTGATTTATGTAAGTTTTCGAACGATTCACATCAAATGTAAGCTGAAATAAATTGAAATCGAAGCGCGACGGATTTCCCACATACTTTATGAAGGCTTGGACAGAAACGAGGGGGATAGGAAAGACCGAATATAAATAACCCCTCGTTTCCACAGAAACTAGTACTCGGGGTATAGTGTCAAAACCGTGCAATTCAATTGATTGCAAGAGTTATGTTTCTTTACCTAAACCATAGACATACAACAGGACTTACTCGTAGCGAGTGAAGTCGGATTAGTGAGCAAAGGGTAGAGAATGGAAAGAACACACAGAGTTTTAAAAATGCTCCACCCCCTCTTGTGGCAAAACTTCTTTAACACACGTGTATACACATACAATGCAGTGTATATTTACATTGTTCAGGGACTTTATGGTACATTTGTACATACAGACCCTGAAGCGTGCTACTACACCTCCAAAGCGTTTCGTTTCGTTCCGTGCAAACCGTTCACCGTTCCGTGCAGACTGTTCAGCGTTTCGTGCAAACCGTTCATCGTTCCGTGCAGACCGGTCAGCGTTTTGTGCAGACCGTTCACCGTTTCGTGCAAATCGTTTCGTGCAAGAATCGTTCCGTGCATGATCAAGTCACGCCCGGCCATGGAAACGTGCAGATCGTTCAAACCACGCCCTTAGAAACGTACAGACCGTGCACGTTGTTTCGGCATGGGATGTAGGACAGGTAAACATTGTTGGGAATTTGACCAATTACACAAAAAAGTTTTAAAAATTATAAAACCACCAGACAGAGCAAAATCCGATACCATTTTCTCACCCTTGGTAGTTTCTAGCAAGTGCAGACATGTATATCTCTGTCCTCGTTATCTTTTTATTTTATTTTATTTTTATTTATTTGTTTGGTTTTTTTTGTATATAGGAATAATTCATTTGTCTTGTTACATTTGTATGAAGTTTCTTTTTTTAATTCCAAGGTCCCCCCCTTCTTTTTTTTTTTACCGCAATAGAAGTCAGCTAATCCGGGTATTTGAAATTAGCATTCGTACAGAAGGTGTGAAAATCGGCGGGGGTAATTGAAATATGACAAAAGAGGTTTTTATATCTTTTGTCTCTCAAAAAATGAATGCAGTTTTCTATAGGTTTAAAATTGAGGCAAATGCAACAATCTAATCAAAATCGGATGTTAGATCCGCTCGCATATCTGTTGATCATTACTGTAGTTAGTCATTATTTGTTTTATCTATTCATTTATATGATTTATTTCTCAATCCATTTTATTCATATTTTGATTGTTTCTTTTTGTTTTGTATCTTCCTTTCTTATCCAAGGTGACAGGTTCTTATCGACAGTCAAGATGCACCCCCCTTCCGCCCGAGATTATGTTCCAGTCTTGCGAGAATTTTTAAAATCATTTTATCTGTTGTCATACACGTATGTAAAAATGTATAGGTTTATTAAAGATCTGTCTTTGAGAAGAGGCCTAGAATATATAAATTGCATACGTGTTTTAACGGCACTCAGATTGAATGTACAAAAATAGCGATACGGACGCGACTTTTTCGATGAATTCAATAGAACAATGAATAAATAAAGTTGAATAATAGATATTCCATGACGATACAATTCATGCATCTTTTTCCTTTATTTCCGAAGTTAAAAACTATTCATTTCCTTTTATTCCAACGTGTTCGTAAGTCATTAAACTATTCCTTGTTTAAACTAACCCCAGGATGAAACAAATAATGCCGAAAAAAATCAGAGCGTGCAGGTCATGCCTAGCGTTTCGTGCAGACCGTTCACAACCCTTTCCCCGCACAAAAATGTTCATGCCAAGAAATTCTTAGCAAAATCTCCGGTATAGAAAAACCGTTATAAATCAGTGACCGCAATTAAGAGATAAGCGACGGCTACTATTAATCAGCATGTAATATGGTCCTATTGAAGCCAACGAATTCAGACCGGACGGGATTTCTTGGCATGGTCATGATTTTTGTGTATTCAACTAAAAACACTCAAATAACCCCATACAAGCTTATTTGGTCAGTTTTGAAAATTAGTTTTGCACATTAATGGCAAAAATTACAAATTGTGAACACCCCCCCCCCCCTTGCACTTCATCACATATTTTGAATGAATCGTTAGAGAACGTTGTAATTTATCACTTGTTTAAATTGATGCCAATAACGCGCTAATGCCGAATAACGCTGTTGGAAATGCTCATTGTTACCCGTCTCGTCTGCCGACACCGCAAAAACAACATCCTACGCAGAATTTTCGAAAGCTTTTACCCGCAAACAAGACTACACTCAAATCCACATGTTTTTCACATGTGTGTAAACAGCCTGAGTGCACCTCAGGAAGTAGCCTCAGCTACCAACATCAAATAGTTCCTTTGTATACAACTGATTATTTCCGAAAATTACACAAAATTTTCTAATCAGGGGTACAAAAATTAAGAGAAAAGAAGAAGAGGAAATGAGAAGAATCGCGTAGGGGAAAAAAATCATTCTTTTAAATATATGGAACTACCATTGACCAAGTTCATTTTGATTGGACAATTACCGGTGTGATACCTTTACACATTACACGAACGATCCCGATGCCGGCATATTTTGTAGAATATTGAATATACCTTTCTGTCTGCAGAATGTGTATTGATACAGTAGTTCATATTTTTAAAATTATTTTTACTAACCCCCACCCCCCCCCCACCCCACCCTTTCAAATTTTCCGTTCCAAACTCGGCTATACCGTATTCGTTTACCATGCCAAGAAATTCTTAGCAAAATCTCCGGTATAGAAAAACCGTTATAAATCAGTGACCGCAATTAAGAGATAAGCGACGGCTACTATTAATCAGCATGTAATATGGCCCTATTGAAGCCAACGAATTCAGACCGGACGGGATTTCTTGGCATGTCAATCTTTCCTGACGAGATTTTTCTTTAAATCATTTTATCTGTTTTCATACACGTACACATGTATATAAAATGTATAGGTTTATCCAACATCTGTCTTTGGGAAGAGGCCTGGAAAATACAAATTGCAAATGTATTTCAATGACACTCAGAATGAATGTACAAAAATAGCGAAACTGACGCGACCATTTCATATTCAGTTTCATGAATTTAATAGAGCATTGAACCAATAAAATTTGATTAATCAATATTCCTTGACGATACGATTTTGGCATATTTTTCTTTTATTTCCGAAATTAAAAAAAATCGTGTGTTTTCATTCCAACGTGTTCATACTAAGTCATTGATCTAATAAGCAAAAATGAAATATACCGCGTTGCACATGAGCAATCATTTTAAAATAAATCATTATCATTTCTTTCTCAACCTTTTTTAAATACATGTATCTAGAATACTGTAATTATATTGAAACTATTTGAACCAAATAATACCGAAAAAATCAAAGCGTGCAGGCCCCGGGCGCCTACCGATTCGTGCAGACCGTTCACAAAGCGTGCAAGCAACGCCTACAAAGTGGTCAGCGTTTCGTGTAAACCGTTCACCGTTCCGTGCAGACCGTTCAGCATTTCGTGCAAATCGTTCACTGTTCCATGCAGATCATTCAGCGTTTCGTGCAAACCGTTCATCGTTCTGTGCAAGAATCGTTTCGTACCGTTCCGTGCAAATGGTGTAGTAGTACGCTTCAGGATCTGTATCTTTAGCATTCAGCAATACGGTTATACAGGGAGTGTGTTATGTATAAAACAACGATCTCAGATAGTGATAATATTAAGTGAAAAAGATGAACATCTTGTGTTTGATTTATTATTCTTTAACTAACAGCGATTGGATGACCACAGCACTCCAATACTAAATAGTCAAAACCTTCTACCAGTTGATTCCTTATCTAATTATTGGTATCTTATTATTTAGATTGATAATGAGATGACCTTTTAATTCAATCATAAATTCTCTATTAGCCTTTTAGCTATTTCATATATTATGAAATAAATCTGTTAAGGAAGTTGGTTCCTGGGCTTTTGATCACAACTGCGCAGGATGCTACAACTAAGTAATTACTGGTTCAATACTGATGCCATTGGTGCAATTATACTACACATCTATTATTGAACCCTATCCAGTTAAAAAATATATAAATCAATTCACATTTTGAAAGGGTTTAACAGGGACTATATTTTTGTGGCGGAGGATTGATTAATCAAACAGTTCTAAATCTGCATAATTACAGTTTCTGTTTCATCAAATATATCTCCTATTTTCATACTCCTAAACGTGTATTTCAGTTTTACAATTTATAACAAGTATTTGAGTCTTGGAACTAGTTCAAATGTTATAATTTATTAATTTGGTTGATATATTTTTCCAAACAGGTGTTCTGTTATTAAAAGAGTTTAAATTAATTTACTCGAAATTTTGTATAAAAATTCTACGGTGGTATATTTAGGACACAGAATTTTTTTTTTCAAAGATACTAGGCAAAAATTATCTCGTGCGCACGACATAATATCTCGTGCGCACGACTTATTATCTCGTGCGCACGACATAATATCTCGTGCGCACGACTTATTATCTCGTGCGCACGACTTATTATCTCGTGCGCACGACATAATATCTCGTGCGCACGACATAATATCTCGTGCGCACGACTTATTATCTCGTGCGCACGACATAGCATCTCGTGCGCACGACATAACATCTCGTGCGCACGACATAACATCTCGTGCGCACGACATAATATCTCGTGCGCACGACATAATATCTCGTGCGCACAACATAATATCTCGTGCGCACGACTTATTATCTCGTATTCTTATGTGTTTTTATCAGAAGGAATTGAACGACATCCAGCTTCTTTGAAATTTGCATCCGATTCGAAGGTCAAGAAACGAGCACGTACTCCATGGACGTCCAGTTATAATGTACACGTCACCAGAAGATTACGGCACCAGGGATTATTTGTGGCTGTCTAATGATCGGTTTTTAAATGCATGCAAAAATGAGTGTACTTTTAACCACCCTAATTTAAATACAAATGATCCGGATTTCGATAGTATTTGTCGCATTCTGATGGAAGAAAATGGCTGGCAAATGCCAGACTGTGCTTCATCTGGCCGGGAACTGTATGGAAAACTAAAAGAAAAACTGTGGAGGTTGTTGTACTGATATAGAATTAAATCAGCCAATGTATCAATAAAATTGTTTAAGTGATTGACAGATAGTGCGTTATGGATAATTGCAGACTGATATCATACATGTTTATGAGATTTTTATCGATATCAAGAGATACTAGTATGAAAAAAAGAAATATGAAAGGAAGTGAAATTAATAAGTTGTCATAGGGCTTCAAATTGAAGAAAAGATAAAAGGCGATGCAAGGTTTCATCTTGCCGCTATCCTTAGGGCAGTCTCGCACATGCTTACTGACCGTGGGCCAACTCATTAAATTTTTCTTGTTCTTATGATTAATTTATGCCCTAATCCGATTGGCTTCTTCACACTTTTGTGAAGGAAATTTCTCCAATCGTGTTAATTCTTACGGATTTATCTTAAACAACTGGGTTTTTTTCATAACATGATCTTCGTTTTCATACCGAGTTTCACTTTCTCATTGGTGGATAATTCATTAAAATGAGAAAAGTTCAATGTGTTGGCTCACGTGTGCGAGACTGCCCGTGGGTTTCCAACGAAGATTTTTATAGGTTATATACAATGCTTACCCAATTCAAACGATTTCAATAAATACCAATAACTTGTAATCAATTTTTATAAGCCATTATTGGCCAATCCTGCTCCTGGGTCACTGGTCATTTCTCACTGTTTCTACTTTTAAAATTGTATGTGGCTGTAAAGTTTCCACATAACGATGATGTAATTTCCTCTTGTGACCCTGTTATAAATTGAAAGTATACAACACAAGGATAATTACCTTGTTCATATACACCATATTCAGCGCAGTTTTTAACACACACACACTCTCTCTCTCTCACGCAATGAATGGGGAAAACCTGTATGTAAACCTGCAAATGCATAAGAGCACTAGCATACTGTTGTAAAGAAAGTATTAATGTTTAGTTACTGAGGACAAATTGCATGTACCAAATTAAATCGAAACTGACTGGTCTAACGGTTATGTAGCTAGGAAAGGGTTATAATCAAGCTTTTATATAGAAAACATGTGATAATAAGTCGTGCGCACGAGATAATAAGTCGTACGCACGAGATATTATGTCGTACGCACGAGATATTATGTCGTGCGCACGCGATATTATGTCGTGCGCACGCGATATTATGTCGTGCGCACGAGATATTATGTCGTGCGCACGATATATTATGTCCTGCGCACGAGATAATAAGTCGTGCGCACGAGATAATAAGTCGTGCGGACGAGATATTATGTCGTGCGCACGAGATATTATGTTGTGCGCACGATATATTATGTCGTGCGTACGAGATAATAAGTCGTGCGCACGAGATATTATGTCGTGCACACGAGATATTATGTCGTGCGCACGAGATATTATGTCGTGCGCACGAGATAATAAGTCGTGCGCACGAGATATTATGTCGTGCGCACGAGATAATAAGTCGTGCGCACGAGATATTATGTCGTGCGCACGAAATAATTTTTGCCTAGTATCTTTGAAAAAAAAAAATTCTGTGTCCTAAATATACCACCGTAAAATTCAGTATTTTCACCAATAATTAATTTTTTTTAATCTTTAATCCCCTCTTCTTTTTTTTTAGTTAATTATGTGAAATTTGAGAAACAGACATTGCCCTTTTAAACTCTCAAGTTTGACATCATGAATTTTTTGGCATCTCAAATGCAAAAATGTCACTATTCGTTTCCATTTTACTTGTATTAAACTTTTTATTGATCAGTTTTGTTAGAAGATGATCAAGTATCTATTTTATGTGTTGATTTATTTGTGTTACTTATGTTGTGTTGACATCAACAGACAAATCAAGTTTAATTGAATAAATCTTTCAGTGTAAAACGGTCATGTTTAGAACACTGTAGCTCAATAACAAGCACATCGTCGCAAGCCATGGCTGAAACGTACGCTCCTCATCCCTTTCAAGAGTGAAAGGGAAGAGGAACGTACATTTCAGCCGTGGCTTGCGACGATGTAACAAGCATTGCAACCTCAGTTTTTCTTTTTAATTTCCCAATTCTCCTAATTCAATGTAGACATTAAAAATACACTTCCCCCCAAAAAAATACATTACTCCAAACCTCAGGAAGTCAGGTGTGAACCTCTTTAATTCCTCTTACTGGGGTCATTAACTTCATCTTGGTGCATGTGTATACATTGGTTGTTTCACCCGTTGTTAGGTTATAGGGTTAGACAGTCGCTGTTAGTTAAACAATAAAATCAACACAAGATGTTCATCTTGTTCACTTAGTAAGATCACGATTTGTCGTTATTTTATACATACCACACTCCCCGTATGACCGAAACCCTACGTTTTCAGTTCGGCGTTTTAACAAAACTCATATATTCATGAACACTAAAACTAAAGTCTTGCACCAATTTATTTGTCTATCTTCTAAAACCAACAATACACACACACACACATATATATATATTTGTCTTTAGAGCAAAAAATACTAAAAGACGTATTTTTGCCCAAAGGCGGATCCGACGCCGGCTACCCTCACCCCCATACGTTGGGAAAGAGGGAGGGGGGTTTCCAACGTTTAAAACTATGTATCAGTCAACCCGAAAGACTACATCAATTTTAGGGAGGTGAATTTCATTTATATGTGGTAACTTTCACAGGGGCCTAAGATGACATTCTTAATTACTATAATTTAAAAAATTCAGTTATACAATCTGTTTCGTTACGGTAGATTTCGTTTCGTTTCGCATCTAACAAATACTCTACTTAGTCCATGCATTTATTATAATATGTACAGTGTAATTACAAAATGCAAATAACAACAGAGATCGATTGGAAAGCAAGTCGTGCAATGCCTTATGTAAATCCGCTCCCAGGATATATAGTTATATTATAATAATATGATAATAGGTTAAATTTATGTCGATAACAGGTCAAATACTCCATTCACTTTATTGTGAAATAGAGCGGGCACCTGTTAGATCGCTGTACGTATGGGTATCCCAATTCGAAATCGAACCTACTTTTTATAATCTTTTCTGTCCTCGTATTGATTAATTATAAGATAAGTTAATACTGATGCAATTACATTTCATTTATTCTCGAAAAGACAACTTTTATTGACAAGATTTCACTGCTCAAGATCATCACACTATCCCACGTGACCAAGTGCATTCGATGATATATGTAGAGGAAATATTGTTCAGGTAGGTCTTCCTACTCTTCAATGAGTGTTGAACACACATCCACAAATGAGATTCCTGAATAAAGATGAAATGAAACTTACTAATAAACTCAAACGAATTCATTTTATCAGCCTTATTAATGGAGTTCTTTTGTTTCAATCGAATATCACGTGACTGTCACAAAGTACATAAAACTATACCTTTCAATTTGCTTGGTAGAATGGGTCGGGTATTTTCAAACGTATACGTGCCTTCACACAAAGACCTGTAATTACAGTTGTAAATATGTCACAATTTAAAAAGGATGACTTGATTAGATTTTGTTAATAAATATGATCACCACATTGACAAGGCCATGCTAAAAAAAACATTATAATCGCCGCGGTGGCCTAGAGGTAGAGCGTTCGCCCCGCATGTGGTAGGTCGGGGTTCGAATCCCAGTCGCGACAGACCTAGGAAAGGGACTTCAGTTGTTAGAACTTGTTCCCAATTCTTTTGATTTGATCAATAAAATATTTTCTAAAAAAAAAAAAAAGACAAGACAAAGTGATTGACAAACCCAAGTCGTTTGAACAGGGAGTGACTGTTCCATCGCCAAACGCCCGGCATCAGGTGTGAATGTCACGGGTCCTCGGAGATCACCATAACAAGAGGTCAATGGGCCAAATCGCTCACCTGAGTCACCTTGGCTCATATTTAAGGATTTTTCCTATATATTCTCATATAATACTTTGATCCCTATTGTGACCCGAACCTACTCCCGGGATCACGATTTTTACAAAATTGAATCTGCATTAAGTCAGAAAGCTTTCGTATAAATGTAAACTTTCCTGGCCTAGTGATTTTTCAGAAGGTTTTTAATGATTTTCCCTATATATTTGTATGTAAAATTTTGATCCCCTACTGTGGCCCCATCTTACCCCCAGAAACCATGATTTGTTGAATCTGCACTATGTAAGGAATCTTTCATGTAAATTTCTGTTCTTCTGGCCCAGTGGTTCTTGAGAAGATTTTTAAAGATTTTTCCTATATATTTGTATCTAAAACTTTGGTCCCCTTTTGTCACCCCATCCAACCCCTAGGGTCCATGACTTTCATAAACTTGAATATCCACTATGTCAGGAAGCTTTCGTCTACATTTCGGCTCTTCTGGTTCAGTGGTTCTTCAGAAGATTTTTAAATGACCCCACGGGCCACCCTATTTTGCATTTTTGTGATTATCTCCCATTTGAAGGGGGCATGGCCCTTCTTTGAACAAACTTGAAAGCCCTTCACCAAAGAACGCTTTTGGCCAAGTTTGCTTATAATTGGCCCAATGGTTCTGGAGAAGAAGTCGAAAATGTAAAAAGTTTACAAACAGACGGACAGGCAATCAGGTGAGCTAAAAACGGATGCGCCCCATGTCATTGTAGTTGTGGCACGGTAAAGAACCCTCAAAGCGCCGAGCATAAGCCTAAATTTGAAGCCCTTCAGCAGTATTGGTGACGTCTCCATATGAGTGAAAAATTCTCGAGAGGGACGTTAAACAAGATACAATCAATTAATCAAGAAAAAATCAAACGATCCGCTCCCGAATCTATCGTAGAAAAACATTTGATATTAAAGGGTATCGTTTTA
Organism: Ostrea edulis; assembly: GCF_947568905.1. Classification (NCBI taxonomy): domain Eukaryota; kingdom Metazoa; phylum Mollusca; class Bivalvia; order Ostreida; family Ostreidae; genus Ostrea; species Ostrea edulis. The sequence continues at coordinate 63,074,504 of NC_079172.1, read as the reverse complement.
TCTTAGTTCAAGTTATGGCAAATGATATTGGTACATTCCAAATAAATTGTTCAACTAACATAACGATATTGTTGTCATTTAATTTCTTTTCGTTTAAAATGTCCTTTTATGAATAAATGTTTAGATATTCGGGTTGACAGCTCGATGAAATTTCATAGAAGCAGTGTGTAGATGGGATATTATCATGAAGTCCAGAGGTGATGTCCCGCGGGAATTTGTAAGGAGATACTCTACATCGTGATAATGGCTGACTTCCTTTTAGCAGTTTAATGCCTAGACGAGTAGCTCAGTAGGTTAGCACGTCGACTATTGACGTACATCTCGGGTTCAAATCCAGTAGGGGTTTTAAATTTTTATCAGATTGCTTTCTTTTTGACTAAATAAAGTAAATTTGAAAGTTTTCAAATTCAAAATAGTGTTGTAAATTCTTTTTGACTAAATAAAGTAAATTTGAAAGTTTTCAAATTCAAAATAGTGTTGTAAATCCCCTCTACTTTTTATCCATATCAAATATCTCCGGTGTAGCATACCTCCTTATAACAGTACAATTTCTCTGGTGTAGCATACCTCCTTATAACAGTAGAATTTTGTGACGTTACGAATGAAATGTAAGATCAGTTCTTTTTACTTGTATGACGCGCACTTGTCAATTTGTACATAGTCATGCTTAATACCCCCCCCCCCTCCCCCCCCTTTAGGCTAAAGGTTTGATAACAATGTGGACTTTAAATCTATTGAAGCATAAGATAACACGTACTTAGGTAGTGTATACAGGGTCGATCTCGTCACGTACAGGTATTTAAAACACGGGACAACACTGAAGGTCGAAAGAACAGGGAAGCCATGTTAGATTTACAGGTGAGACAAAATTATTACTATTAAATACACATCGCAGTGCCACCAAATCATTATAATTGTATAAGGTATATGTTTGGTCAGAATTATTAATGAAACAGGTTTGATGACACTGGTCATTTTAACGCGAATTTTACAAATTTGGGGGGTGGGGGGGTGATGTCGCAAAAGGTACTATTGTAATATACGTACATATAAATCTATGACGATAATATACATGTAATAATAATCTATCTTGGTATAATTCTAGCGTGTAAATTGTTTTGATCTGTAGCAAGTTTTGTTTGTTTGTTTTTTTTTTACAGTTCCCATCTAAATGATTTATATCCAATGTTTATTTCTAAACGATTTATATCCAATGTTCATTTCATGTCCTGCAATTGAACACTGACACTAAAATATAATATTCATTTCTTTATTGACAGTGAACTACTCATGTGACCCAGACACCAGACATGCTGCACCCCCGGCGCAGTGCCCAGGAGGTCCTACTGTGCGACTCCTGTGAAACTGCCCCCCTACAGAGTCACTGTGAACGTTGTAATATAAATCTCTGTACTAACTGTGTAGGAAAACATCTCTTGGATTCGTCTAGAAAACACCGCGTCATACCGTTCATAGAGAGAAGTTCTACTCCCAACTACCCAAAATGTCCAAGCCACCCTGACAAACAATGTGAACTTCACTGTGAGAAATGCGACCTTCCCGTCTGTTCTACCTGCGCCTTATTTGGTAAACATAAAGGTCACGATATATCAGATATTCAGAAAAAACTCAGCGCTAAAACACAAGATTTACGAAAAGATTTGGAAGAACTGGAGACCAGAATTTTCCCTCGATATGAAGAAATCGTTTCCAATGTCCAAACTGAGAAAGCCGAGTTAGAAACGAAGTACGGGAAACTGACCACAGCTGCCGACCAACATGGAGAAGTCTTACACCGTGAGATCACCGCCATTGTCAACAAACGGAAATCCGACATTGCGGAGATGAAAACTAAACATCTAGCTGCCTTAAATAAAAACACAGATGAAATCACACACAGTATTACTGAACTCAAACAAATCATTCTAAATCTGAAGGCAATATTGGAATCCAATGACGTCTCCCTAATCTCTACCTACAAATCTAGGAATGCCGAGTTCAGGAGATTACCCCCAAAAGTCCAAGCTACATTACCAAGTTTGTCAGCTCAGAAAATAAACACAGAACAGCTCCGTGAAATGTTTGGTTCTCTGTCGCCATTATCCATTAACACAGAAGAACAAGGCTACATAATGAAGTCAGCAGAAGCTGTATCGTCTCCTCCAGTGAAGCCACTGCTTAATGAACCGCGCGTCACCGCCGCCATAGACACTGGATATGAATACATACTATACGGTGTTAGCTGTGTCAGTGAAGAACAAGTCTGGACATGCGGGAGTAACGCAATCATGAAGCTCCTCAACCTCCAGAGTAAACTACTGACATCAATACAAACCAAGTCAGGGAACAAACCAGGGGACATAGCAGTGACACGGGACGGAGATCTTGTTTATACTGACTATAGTGATAAGACTATAAACCGGGTCAAGAATAAAAAGATACAGACCGTGATCACACTACAGGGGTGGAGACCTCGCGGTGTCTGCCGTACCGCCTCTGATGATCTCCTGGTTACCATGATCAGTGATGATAACAAACAATCCAAAGTCGTGCGTTACTCCGGCTCCACAGAGAAACAAAGCATTCAGTTTGATGATCAGGGTCGTCCTCTCTATTCATCTGCTCGTCGCATCAGTGAGAACAGGAACCTGGATATCTGTGTGGTTGACTGGGGAGTTGATGCAGTAGTGGTGGTCAATCAGTCAGGAAAACTCCGATTTAGATACACTGGTCATCCCTCTAATACCAAGCAATCATTTACTCCAGTCGGCATCACTACAGACAGCCAGAGTCACATCCTGACAGCAGACTTTAGAAATCACCGTATCCACATCCTAGATCAGGACGGACAGTTCCTCCGTTACATTCACTGTGATTTAGAGTATCCATTAGGTTTATGTGTGGACATCAGAGACAACCTCTTTGTGGCTGAGAGTGGCACTGCTAAAGTGAAGAAAATCCAATATCTATAAACACAGTGTTAATTACACATCTCTACACAGTGTTAATTACACATCTCAACAGTGTTAATGACAGATCCAAACACGGTGTTAATTATAGATCTAAGCAGGGTGTTAATTACAGATATAAACACCATGTTAATTACCTAGCTATTTAAACCTACAGGTACATGTACTTAAAGTAGCTATTTCTACTTTCTTTTACCTGTTTTTGAAAATATAAATAAATAATGATTAAGGAGTATCTTTTAAACAAGTCAGTCGTTTTATGTAGCATGTTGTGCATGTGCACGGCAAAATTCGGAGTGTAAATTTGAATATTTTATGAGGGTGGAGAATGCAGAGGAAATGCATGAAAATTCGCCCCAAAAACCTTTAATGTAAAAATGCATAAAGGTAGACTTTAAAATTAATACAGATTTGTAAGACATTTTACGCTTTTTATCACGTAGTTTTGATCCTAAGCTCATAAAAAATGGAACTGGGTGTTGTTATTGATGCAAATTTGAAAGGTTAGAAAGTAAAAAAAAAATTGTCCAATATTTTTGTGGTATTCATCGTCAGTGTAAGTGAATCAAGATATTTGGTACACGCCTTATTGAGCCGTTCCTGCGTTTGACCACGAAATGCAAGTAAAGGAAAAAGTAGGTAAAAATAGTCTTTGGACTGGACCTTTTTAAAACTGTAAGTAATTACAACTATGTGATGCTTACAAAAGTGTGTATGCTGTGTAATTAACATGTGTATTGATAAAGTTATATTTATCTTAGGCCTATATTGAACATTATTCTGTTTGTCAAGTTTTAAACTACAGTGTATATCTTTTGATATTTGTATTATGTTTCAATGTATATATTATAGATAAACATTCATAGAATACCATCTTACATTATGACTGAGTACTTACTTAGCTGTGTAGTACAATCTCTCACCAGAGGGCGTATTACGCTACGCGACAACACCTCTGTCAACGTCTAAATGTCAAGATTCTTGGCAAAACTTATTTCTACCTATTGCATTATAAAGTATGATTTTACAAGTTTTAGTGTTAAGCTTAAAATCTTACAGTAAGTTCACAAAAACAACGAATTCCATGATTATTCTAGTATTATTGGATGAATGAATATTTATATAAAACCTTTTAATTCGCTCAGGTGTCTCATATTTACCAGCTTCTGCGTTTATAAAATTCAGACAAGTGTTTGATTTGCTTAGATATGATCATTACAGTTTGATATGCTAAGTTAGTTTTAGTACGTTTTGATATGATTTTTAGACGTTGACAGAGGTATTAGTGGAGTGTAGCGGGAACGATAACTCTGGGTAGAGATTGTGTGTAGTACAGTAACAGAGTGTGACCCCCAAACATCCAGTCTTCTGATCCAAGGTCACAGTCTTCTGTTTACCATCAATGACGTCACAACACGTATCTCCACAGTCCTACAAAATCAACACAGACAGATAGAAATCTTATCAAACTCAATTTCCAAGAATATTGTATTAATTTACCTCAACAAAGTACAGCCTTCATTTTGCCTATCTGAACAATTCTGCACAGAATGCTGCACTTATTAGTGGTAAAACTATGATTTATCATCAGATTTTGTAAATTGATTAGCTCACCGGGACGATTTCCAGACCACAGGGGCTCAGTTGTCAGATACTGAAGTTTTGTATTATTTGTTCCCGAATAATAAATTAAAGTTTTGCATGATTTGTGTCCGGATAATAGATTATATAAATAAATACCACCACCAAAATCCGGGGTTTTTTTTTAGGTTTTAAAAAAGGTGTATCATGTGTACATATTTAATGTACACATGATACACCTTTTTTAAAACCTCGGGGAAAAAAGGATTTTGGTGGTGGATTTTATTTATATAATCTATTATTCGGACACAAATCATGCAAAACTGCAATATCTGACAACCGAGCCCCTGTGCTTCAAATTTAGGCCTATGCTCAGCGCTTACGGTCATTGAGCAGTGAGGGTTCTTTAGCGTGCCACACCTACTGTGACACGGGACATCAGTTTCTAAGGTCATCTCCGAGGACCCGTGACATTCCATCTGATGCCGAACGTTTGGCGATAGAATTGTCACTACCTGTTTTAACAACTTAGGTCTGTCGCGGCCAAGATTCGAACCCCGACCTTCCACATGTGGGGCGAACGCTTTCCCTCTAGACCACAGATGCATTATAAGGGAACATTCATTTGGTACCGAGACTTTCTATCTAGTGACCTTGACATTTGACCTACTTTTTGAAAACATTAACCTGGGCTACATCTTTTGAATCAAAGGGGATAGGGTTTTGATATTCACATATAGATACTTCATGAAGAGACATTTGTTTGGGTACCTTGACATTTGACCTTGTAAACTTGACCTTCGACTTTGACCTACTTTTCAAAAACTTTATACTTTGTTATATCTTTTGAACCAAAAGTAAAATGGCTTTGATATTTCATATTTACATGTCTCATGACCAAGCCTTAGATATAGTATCAAAACCTATTGACCTTGGACTTTGGCCTAATTTTCAAAAACTTTAACCTTTTGAACTAATGGGGGTGGTGGTGAAGTAGAGTCGTGCTTCCGACGAGCTATGTTATATTCTGACATATTTTGTTTTTGTATTTCTGACTGATGAATAATCTACAAGAATTAACAATTCAATGGAAAACAAAGTTATTCTCAGATTCAAATAAAAAAAAATTCCCTGCTTGTGGGACTAACCAGTCACTTATCTGACCATCAATGAATTTTGTGGAATGGTCAGAGCGTTATGAAGAATAAGTCCAGGAGACTGGCTTTGGTGTGGGTCCTGCGATTTGGGAAGAACTATACATCCAATCGTCTCCTCGCACCATACTTTGATTTTCATGTACTCGAGTTCAACCAGAATCTCTCAGATCTATCAAAAGAAATGTTTTATCATATGATATCAGATAAATTCCTAAAAGAACAGGGTTCCTTGTATTTAAATGAAAAAATCAACAGCATAATTATTTGGAACCACAAAAAAATTATTTGAAAAATAAAAACGAATATATGAATAAATCGTCATTTTGATTCAGATTTTTGACAAAGAAACACCTTTTTAAAGTGGATCAAAATAGGGAGTGGCAAAGTGGGGGGTGGGGGTGGGGGTGGGGGTAAACACCTATACACCCTCTAAATCCGGCACTGCCTGAAATAGTTAGTTTTAGCTCACCTGAGCTAACAAGTTAGCTTTTTTTGATCACCTTTTGTCTCTCATTTGTCTGTGAACTTTGCACATTTTCACCTTCTCCAGAACCATTGGACCAATATCAATCAAACTTGGTAAGTTGATATAAATTATCCTTTGTGTAAAGGGGCTTCAGGTTGGGTCAAATGAAGAGCCATACCATCTATAAAGGGGAAAGAATCACGAAATGCAAAAATAGGGTGGGGGCATTTAAAAATCTTCTCAAGAATCGCTGGACATGTTGAAATTTACGTGAAAGTTTCCCGGAGACAGTGCAAATTCAAGCTTAATCAAACATGGCCCTGGAGTTAGGGTGGGGCTACAATAGAGGATCAAAGTTTTACATGCATGTAGGGGCGCAAATAATTCAAAATGTCTTCAGTTATTTGCGTTTACATTAATTAGGCGCTTCAGTACAAGATTAAGAGGATGTTCATGGAACAAAATGAGGCCTTTTTCAACCCCCCCCCCCCCCGCTTGAGAACTTTTTTGCGGCGATAATTTCTCTGAAATGTGCAGATTCCTTTCTATCTCATTCCTCTTTCGATTTATGGAATCGTTTCACGCTTTTTGAAAGCTTTAGAGATTGGCCTTCCACCGACTCATTTTATCATAAAGGTCTATAGACAGGGAATGCACACATTTCAGAGAAATTATCAATTTGATTGGGGGGGTTAATCAGTATCCATATTTCAGCAATCTGATTAAAATAATATCTTAGATCCACTCCGTTATGTAGCTACATAAAGATCTGAAGACATCCCGTATGATCTTTGTGTAGCGACATAGCAATAAGTTAAAGGAGCTGAGCGGATAAAACATCTTATTTTAATCAGATTGCATCAGATCCTCCTAGGCACCTGATCCCACCTCTGTTGTGTCCAGGGGTCCGTGTTTGCCCAACTCTCTATTTTGCATTGCTTGTAGGAGTTATGAGATTGATCACTGTTCGTTATCTTCACCTTTCATACTTCAGTGCCTGTGATCTCGACGGTACAGCATGAATTAGCTAGACTAGAAGTTCTCTCATTTAAACCATATTCTGCAGTAAATAAAATTCTGACGTAGTCCAGTAATTAATTTATGATAACTTACCTAATAGTACATTACCTGACAATCACTAAGTACTGTCCTCCGACGCAAGTCCATTGTCTGACAGGATGAAAGTGTCGTCTGATCAATCAAGAAAGACAACCTTTCTATTTCTGTGACGTAGTAAACAGCAAAAACTGTAGGAGTTATATTTCTTGATGCATACCCTGATAGGATACCAATCCAGGTGCGGATCCAGAAATTGAAGTTAGGGGCATAACTTCACGAGGCAAGGGTCTGTCTTAAGGCTTTCAGTGGGTCCAGGGCGAAGCCCTGTTGGGGCCTAAGGATTGAAGCCTTGCTGCAGCCCAGGGGGCGAAGCCCCCGCAAGCTCCTGTGGTCATTTAAAATCACAAAACTTCTTACAACTAAGGTCATACATATTTTATTTCTGTCTTATACCAAAATATGAGCGTAACTACGCCAAAACTAATCATGCAAGATTTAGCGTCTGTGTATATACAGTGTGTACTTAATTTGACTCATTCAGGGATTTATTGGTGAAGAATTATCAAAGAAGATTATGTACAGTGCTTTAAGATTAAAATTTGAATTTGTGAAATGGGCCACTGGATTTTAATGGGCTTGAAATATGCTTTCTATATAGTCAAAATGACTATTTTGTGTTATTTTAATGAGATGAAATTGATAAAATGATACAGATTTTAAAAAAAAACTGGAATGAAATGGAAGCCCTCTCAATATATCACGTGTAGTTTACAGTTCATATAGCCTGTAGTAAATGTTCTTTAAAAAAATGAAATTTCTTTCCTTATAAGCTGTCCTACTGATATGCTTTATGGGCCTAAAATAATAAATAAACTTATCTAATAAGTAAGCTGAAAACAGAAAAAAAATTGCATGTTTTTGCTGGGTTTTTTTTTTTTTTTTTTTTTTTTTTTTATTACTGGTTTTTTGTAAACAACACACCATGATTTTACATAGATTTTCTATATTAAAAAAAAATCCTTTTAACTGAAAGCACCCCAGCAGTATATTATAAAGAAAATACTTCATGTTAAATAAATTTGGTGATAAGTATTGTAAATTTCTTTTTCTTCAATTATCTTCACCTTCAATCATTTTGTTATACATTCATGTACTATATTCATTTTATTTTGTCATAACTGACCTTTGCCCTATGGAAAGGGCTTATATAGGCATTGTATCTGCTGCATATTCCTATTTATGTATGTATTTTCTATATACACATGAATATTTATTGATTGTATCTAGCTTAACGTCTCGCTCGAGATTTTTCAAGGTGAAGGGCTTCAAAGTTAGACCTATGCTCGGCGTTTACGGCCATTGAGCAGTGAGGGTTCCTTATCGTGCAACACTTACTGTGACACGGGACAACCGTTTTTAAGGTTATCTCCGAAGACCTGTGAAATTCGCACCTGATGCCGAACGTTTGGCGATGGAACTGTCACTACCTGTTTTAACGACTTAGGTATGTCGCGGTCGGTATTTTAACCCCGGACTTCCGCATGCGGGGCGAACGCTCTAACCTTTCGGCCACCGTGGCGGTACATGTATCTGTTGAAATGGGAAAAAATTGAAAATAAGAATTCATATAATTAGGACATGAATACTCCGCCCGATCTGACCTTTCTAATGCAATATGAAAATAATGGACCCATGAGTCACTTTGGCCCATATATAAAAACTTCCCCTACATACATGTATTTGCATGTAAAATTTTGATCCCCTATTCTGACCCCAACCTACCCCCGTGGGCCATTGTTTTTACAAACATGAATCTGTACTATGTCAGAAAGCTGCCATGGAAAATTGAACTTCTCTGGACTAATGTTTTTTGAGAGGATTTTTAAAGATTTTTCCTATATATTTTCATGTAAAAAGCTGATTCCCTATTGTGGCGCTACTCTATCCCAAAGGCCATGAATTTAGCAAACTTGAATCTGCACAATATCAGGAAGCTTCCATATGAATTTGAGCTTTTCTGGCCCAGTGGTTCTTAAGAGGAAGATTTCTAAATGACTCCTCCCTATTGTTGTTGATTTTTTGTAAATATCTCTCATTTGAAGGGGAGATAGCCCTTCATGTAAACAAATTTAAATTCCTTTCATCCAGGGATAATTTCTACCAAGTTTCGATGAAATTAGCCTGCTGGTTCTAGAGAAGAAAAATTCTAAAATTTGTCAGTGTTATTTCACTATTTCTCTATAATTATTTCCACTTCGAGAAGGACATTGTCCCTCATTTGAACAAAGTTGAATCCCCTACATAATAATTATAATGAATAAACACGGACCCCTGGATATACAAGAGGTGAGATCAGGTTCCTAGGAGGAGTAAGCATCCCCTGTTGACCGATCACACCCGCCGTGAGCCCTATATCTTGATCATGTAAAAGGAGTTATCCGTAGTCAAAATCAGTGTACCAAGAACGGCTTAACAATCGCTATTAAACACGTCAGACAGCATTTAACCCAAACATAGGTCGTATTTACAAATTAGATCATTATATCGACCATGGAATTTGCGAAATGCTTACTTTAAACGCGATTGTTTATTGATCCTATCATGATATCCTATTTAGTATGATATGTAAAAACTCTCTGACTAGCGGGATCGGCAAATTAAAAACAACTGAAACGTCAGTCCAGATCTCGATATATTTCCTCAAAAGCCGGTATAGGTACATCTGTAATTATATACATGTAAAACTTATACGGTACCAATTTTGATGCACCAGATGCGCATTTCGACAAATAATGTCTCTTCAGTGATGTTCAACCGAAATGTTTGAAATCCGAAATAACAGTGAAGTTTTAGAGCTATTATAGCCAAAAACAGCGTGCCAAAAAAGTCGAGTCAAATTCGTCTAAGGATAAGAGCTATGCATAAGGGAGATAATACTTAATTTTGAAATACATATATATCTATACATATGATTATATTATCAATCATTCATTCCTGAACATTTGATTTAAAAGTGCTCGAATTAATTTCTTAAAAATAAACAACTGTACTCTATTCAATTTCAAAAGTTCATTCATAGATGCATCATGCTCGGATCTGGGGGTGGGGCGGGGGGGGGAGGGGAGATTGCAAAGTATATGTACATGTATCATCGAGATTTATGAGTGATTGCATTTGTGCGCTCAGTAATGTGGAAAGAACAAAATTATCGTTGAATGATTTTGTACAAAAGGTTATCAAAGGAATACATACTGGAACAACCTGTTTGATATCTGTTTTATATTCTTCTTTACATTTACAATTCACATAATAGATTACATTGATTGTTTTTGTAACAAATCATTAACATCCGATACTTAACCATAGGTTGGGATTCAATGTAGATGTATTAATATTTATACTTTTCACTTTTTTCCGACAGTGTAAACCTTTGATTATATACTATTACATAAAGTCATTGGCTTAATCACAAAATACATGGGATAAACTGGACTAACAGGCCACCTAGAGGCTATTACAAAGGTGGATGATCTTAAAGGAAAGACAGCTACAAATATTGAGGTCAAGGTCACAAAAGATCGTCCATCTCTAAATCTGTATGCTATCATTATGACATGATTTGGCCAAAAAAATTCCATAGCGACCTTCCATTTTTTTATGCAAATGTAGTTAATTGAATATAAAGTAATATTAGTCTAGTTTGTATGGAATGAGATGAAATTTATAGAAATATGGGGTACTTTCTGAATAATCAACTTAATTGATTTTTCATACAAATTACTTCTTTCCGAATCCCATGATGCAAACAAACTAGACACTTACTCCTTAGATGTATTAAATATGTTAAAGCATCCTTTTCAGATCAAAAACCACAAATCTACAATTTGTTGAATTATCTTCAATTAGATTAAGGTTTGTTCAGTCCATTTCAATATATCTACATGTCCAATGGTTTTGTCTTCGATATCTTTACCGATTGAAATGATAGCCATTTCCGCATGAATGTGAAAAAGATTTGCGTATGAATCTTGCTAAATATAGTATGACTATTCTTATGACTGGGAGTTCCAACAAAAATGAAAAGTAGAATTATAAAACAAAATTAAGCGACCCTGGTGAATGTTGTAGCCCATGGAATTTTTGTTGACTTCGTCTGTATTTTGGCTGAGAGGAGTAATCCATGGCTTTTTGTTGGTGCCTCTTGTTAGATCAGGGTACTTCTTTCAGGTCACCTGAGCTAGAAATTCCTCCATTATCATTTTTTTAAAATTCCTTCTCATAATACACGTGACCAATTTCAACCAAATTTATCACAAAGCTTCAAGTTTATTCAAATAAGTGTCATGTTCCTCTCGAAGGTTTAAAGAAATCTCTTTTAAAAGAATGAAGATAATGAACAGTGACTAATCTTACAGGACTATGAACCAGAAATGTCAAAACTTGTTTGGAAGATTCTTTATATAATTAAAAGTCAGAATTATTTAATCTCCCGGGGCCAAGGTAGGTAAAAATAGGGGTTCAACGATTAACATTGGAATATACATACATATAACATCACTGAAAGACAAAGAGAGTGCAATTTGTCAAATTGATATGAAAACACTTTATTACATCCCCTCTCACAGTACAAGATTTGTTTAAACTTCCTCTCCGGTGACCTTGCCCTTTCACCTATTTCATTAAAACTATATTGGAACCAGTGTTTTTATTTATTATCCCATCCCTGGTGTTTCCAGGAGTCCGTATTTTCCTACTCTTCATTTTGAGTTTTTATAGGAATTATTGGATTGGTCATTGTTCGTTATCTTCAACTTTTCATGTGAAAGGCGTCAATTCTGCAAGTTTCATCAAGAAAACTCGGAAAAGAAATGTGACTGAAAGCGAACAAACAAACGCACGTTCTATCCCTGAGGTAATGCCGTAGAATATTAAATATATGCTACGCAATTAATATGATCCTTGATTGATTGTGATAACGAACAGTGATCAATTTCATAATTCCTATAAGCAATAGAAAATAGATGTTGGGAAAACACGGACCCCTGGACACACCAGAGGTCGGATCAGGGGCATAGGAGGAGTAAGCATCCCCTGTCGACCGGTCACACCCGCCGTGAACCCTATATCTTGATCAGGTAAGATGTCAAAATTCATAATTATCTGTAATTTGCTAATACTGTTTTGAAACCAAGGGTCAACGTAACCGCCTTATAACCAGGGATCAACATGATCAAAAACAACGAATCCATCCTCGGGATTAAAGCAAGAACATCACTAACGATGCAAAATCCACCCGTAATTTAACATTCTGTGCTCATAACATGAAACTTATTTAAAAGTTTGAATTTCATTTTCAAAAATGTCAGTACCAACGAAAAAAATCTGAGCAGCGGAAAGCTAAGTCTTAAAGCATTCAAGGGAAAGTCCGACATCCGATTACCTATATAAAAAATATAGACGGGCAAACAGTACCATACTATAGATAAATACGTCCCATCTAAAGATGACGTACAAAGAGAGGTCAAATCCTCGGCTTGCAGTATTTAGATTAACCATCGGAAACAGAAGGAACTTAATTCTAGTGATCTTTAAATTTCCACAAAAACTATGAAATGGAAACAAATCATTCAATATAGGTGGTAATATTATCTAACATGGTTGTATTTGAAATGCCTCATTTCCTTTAAAGCTTACCTGGCCGTCTCAAGATTTGCAAATAAAGAGTCTTTCAGACCTCTCTGGTTAGCATCAATTAGTTTTATGTAACATTTATGTAACATTCATACTAAAGTCAGTCTATATACAATGGTGTTTTTCTTGCCCTAGTTTTTATAAAACGGGAATACTGCACTTCAATATTGACGAAACAATTACCAGGTGAACTGAACAGGCACTCAAGAGCAAATCTTGTATTTATTGATTTTTTTAAAGCGAAATATCTTTTCACTTAGTTGCACAAATATTCTATCGGCAAAGTCAAACTTTTTTTTTATAAAAAGAAGGCTATTTTAAAAACTGTACCGGTGTAGCAGGTCTGGTGTTTGTAGACTTGTACTTGGCGTTGCGTGGGTATGGATAGCATCTTTAAGAGCGCTGTTAACGTGAAATTTTGTGAAATAGAAGACTGTGAATTCCCTCTAAAATGTTTTTGTCATGATTGTTGTATGGGCCTGTGTTTCAGGTGTTCTAAGATTCATTTTAAACGCAGAAATTCTCACAGGATTGTTTTGTACAGAGAGAGAGCAAAAATCAGGAGTAAAGCTTGTGGAAGTCATATGTGTCTCCTAAAGGGACCGTGTATGGAAGTTTGCTGTTTCACTTGTAGAAAAGTAATTTGTGATAGTAGTATTGAAGATCACGAGTTTCATTATACCATGACAACATCGGAACAACTTGTATATTTTGAAAGAATGATCAACTATTTGAGGCTCGTTCGTTCAAAGATCAGGGACATTACAAAATTTTTAGCAAAAATTGAACAAGGAGTTCCTGTTAATTATGGAAGATCCAAACAATTGAAGTGGAAAATGAAACATGCTTTCCTAACTACAGCAAGATATAACTTACCTCACCTAACTGACATCAAGCGTAGAGGAGAAGAGTACATTCGTCTATGTAGACAAATGCAGGATTCTTTTAGCCTTGGACAAACTTTGTCCAAAAACGTCCCGAATGCAACATTCATAACAGCACCAAATATTAATGTCATTTCGATTGCTAACCCAGGTGGCCGCCCCAAAAAGAATCTCGGACCTCTTTTGATATGCAATATCCGGATTTTCACCAAACCATTTTCAGGTGTAAAACTCTTTGGCAGCAGTGACATCAGCGTTTGGGTACACGAAAAGAACGCTAGAGTTTTAAGCCGCCATGACATCTGTGGGAGTTGTCGCAGTAAATACATTTTAGATATGGTTCCAGAATTCGTCACCTTAGCTCGAGATCATATAGTATACGTAGATAACTCCAAAAATACAGTATACAAACTTTCTTCTAAAGGTACACAAAAACTGGTGCAGGAGTCTGCTAATTGTACACAAAAACTGATGACGGAGTCTGCTAATTGTACACAAAAACTGACGCCGGAGTCTGCTAATTGTACACAAAAACTGGTGACGGAATCTGGTATCATCACGGCTATTTCGTCTTCCTCAAACGACTCTTTGCTGGTCTGTACCTGTAACATGGCCACAGGTAGAGGAGAAATTCGCAAATATGATATCAGTGACGGGAAATTATTGCAGATCCTGGCAAGTAGTAGCGAATTTCCATTTTCCTTTTACGATCTGTTAAATGTGTTTTCCGTCACTGAAAATATTGACGGTAGTGTGTGGTTCTTAGCGCTGCTTGATAGGTCAGAGGTCAGGAGAATCGTCAAAGTCAGTAGATGTTTCACTGATCGCAATGATTCATTCGCGGTGGCCCAAGTTCTTGACAACTTGCGGACCATTTGTCCAATGGAGATAACACACAACAGCAGAGGTGACATTTTGATCTTAGACGACAATAAAAAAGAGGTCCATATCGTGAACAAAATTGGGAATCTGACGTGGTCTTGGCCTTTTAGAGGGAATATTGAAAGTATTTGTGTTGATCCCTCAGACAAATTATGGGTAGCCGATTCTGACGGCGATATTAAAGCTTTTGGATGTTATAGATTGTGTAAACCAGTTTCTCGGCAAGGAGTCAAAAATGTTCTAAAGAAATACTCAAAGAATCGTTTCTGGGGTGTGAGTCATGCGAAATCGTTAACTTCTAGTGTAACGTTTAGCAAACATTTGAAAAATCACCACAACAAAATATCCTGTGAAACCTGTTCATTTATGTACCCATCGTTGCTAGCCACGCTTACTGAGTCCGGAAGTACCAACCTCAAACCGAATTGACGTAGCGTGAACGGAGACAAATAACATGTTTTGCGATGATGGTCCGTACCCGGTAATTTATTATTTCCAGTATCTTTAGTAACTTGACTCTAATTCAGAAATCAAATGTATCATACCAGATGGAAAACCAACACAGTGCCGCCCTGCTGTCACCAAAACGGTTACCAAGAAATGTCACTCAAAAGTCCGATGTATACGAGTAATCGTCTATCGGGGTCTCAGTGAATCCCAGAGTGAGACATATAGGTACGTTCTACGTTCAGGTTCCTGGTAGTATTTAGAGGTATGGTGCGATGTCAGTGGCGTTTTGCACAACGTGTGTACCATCGATGCACTGAATTACGTTAGGGAATCCGACTAGATGGTAAACGCCGGTCCTATCAGCTGTTCCTGTCGACGGCCTTGATGGGATTAATGCAGTTAGAGTCAATTAAAGAGAACAAAATAATTCTACCATTGCACGCATTTATTAACCTGATGCACACATTCATTGAATTATTGCATTCTTTAATTGAATTAGTGATACCAATTCATTGAGTGCAGCAATTTAGCAAACTGATTAATGCTATCAATTAATGTATTCAATAATTCAGAATTAAAGACCCATCGATTATTTGAAGAAATCTTTTATTGAATTGTTGCGTACACCAATCAATTAAATTCATGATATCTTCAAATCATTAAAAATATTAAAACCCTATCAAAGAATTAAAACTCATCGAGATCACAAGCACCGTACGTAATAATCACATACAACTCTAGCGTCGGCCTTGCATATCAATCTAATTAAAATCAGCTCCTCGATCCGCTACCCTGTTCCTCGTGTAGCGACATAAATCAAAGTACTTAAAGTACTCGTGGGAGTTGAACATTGTGGAAATTCAGTTAGAAAAGATAGTACTGGAAGGGTAGGGGGATAAATGACTGAATATTATCATGATTTTAGATACAAATCAACTGTTGTTGTTTTTCAAAGCGTTACAACAGCAAACATGGATAATGGAAGGCCCATGGGCCACAACGCTCCTCGAGTAACTGAAGTCGTGTTGTTGTTTTCTAGAATTTCACCCCTTTATATTCTCATGAAAAATGTGACCACATATTATGGCCCAAACATTCAAATCAATATGGTTATCAATGCCTTGCAGTTATGAAGAAATTTTCCCCCTGTATATATACATTCAAGTTTAATCCTAGTTATAGCTAATTCTAAGGATTCATTACTTGAAAAGGTAGTCCAATATGCTAAACTGTCACCTGAGTATACTACAGTCCTGTAGAGGATCAATGGAATGGTAAATAATTGTATAATAACTCAAAATAAATGAAATGCAAAAAAATTAAAAATTGTCGGGCATCGGAAATGCACAAGCCGAGTTGCGCAAGGAATGGGCATAGAGGGAACCGGCAGAAAAGTTTTCAAGAATTATCAAGCAGGGAGCAAAATTTTGCGTACATAAATTTCAGCCGACTTAAATCTTTTGTGACCTTGACCTTTAACCCTTGACCAAAATCAATAGGCTTCTTTGTCTCATCAAGGGCGATAATCCATCTAAGTTTAATTGAGATCCTATAATTTGTTAAAAAATTATAGTGCAGAAAACAAAATTTTCTCCAAATTTCAGTCTATTTATAGCCACTGTGACTTTGACCTTGTGACCCCGGAATCGATAGGCTTCTTGTCTTACTTAATCGATCTAAGTTTGATTGAGATCCTATAATTCGTTCAAGAGCTATGGTGCGGAAAACAAAATTTTCTCCAAATTTCAGTCTATTTATAGCCAGTGACCTTGACCTTTGATCTAGTGACCCCAGAATCGATAGGCTTCCTCATCTTACTGAGGGTGACAGTCCATCTAAGTTTGAATGAGATCCTATAATTTGTTCAAGAGCTATGGTGCGGAAATGAAATGTTGATGCGTGCCCGCCTGCCCGCCCAAAGGCACTTCATCAGATCATAAGCCGAGTTCGACTTCATCGCAACTCCGCTAAAAATGAAACACTGGTCAAATAATGTTATTTATTGCCAAGGTATTTGGGATATTATACTGTGGCTCAAACAGGGGGTGAATGAACCTGACAGCATGGAAAGCATATATTGGAATCAGACTTGTGATGCTGGAAATCGATAGTGATTAATAAACTATACATGTACAAGATCCATAACTATTTTTTTTTCAGTTTGTGAGGGAGAATCCTTATGTCTCTTTCATCTGTAGACAAATAAACAATGTGTTTTGACCAGAACAATTTCCAATCCTTTTTGCAGCATAAATTCAACATTGTGGCAACTGGGTTAAACTTTGATAGTGAAGTAATACATGGCAGCACCTTATCCCATGCTCTTAAAATTTCTGTTTGACACACACTCATGACATCCACTCAAACATTACAGAGTGCAGCAAAATCCCATTGTAATAGGGGATTCAAAATGGATAACTGGTACAAAATATGGTACATACTATTCAAAAAGGATAATGAATTTGACATATTGATGTCTTGGAAAAGGAAATTCTGACATCGGGGCTCTAAGCGTTTTCAAACATTGTCATTTGATAAAAGTGTTCTACATTTTTAAAAATAGAGATTAATATGTCTTTACATATGTAATAGTGTGGATTGTATAGGTATATAAACAACTCAACACCAATGGTAGGGTTCTATCAGAGTTTGTATTCTTTTCTAATTAACTCTAGGTGTGACACAGAGCCAAATTTCTGGTCAGGTCCAGAATATTCTATATGCTGGTAATAAATAGTCAAATTGTACTAGGAAAATCTTCTGGAAAATCTTCTAGAAAACACTTCTATACTCTTAGAAGACAATTCAAAATGTGAACAATAGTAAAGAGAGGGAACTTAGACAACCAATGAAATTGGAGAGTTCTATATTCTATGAATATTTACATGGTGCTATTACTGACCATTATGATCTCATAATCTATAAATAACTTTAGAGATATTTGCATATACTATTAAGTTGTACATAAAATAAATTAAAAGTAAAGACAACTTTTGTCATGTACTAATCTTCATAATCTAAATAATGAAATAATATATTTACTTTAGAAAAATATCACCCTGTCACACATACATAGGTGAGAAAGTTTCCATTATTCCTAGTCGAGACATACCATGTATGCGCAAAAAATTCATAAACAAATATCACACTACTCACGTAGAAAATGTGGACCTTACCGTCATCAAGCGCAGCGAAACACGCCATTTCGAGATTGTAGTCGACGAAAGCTCGGTAACAGTAATGAATAAGGTACACTCATTTTGTATCTATTTTGTGACTTTCTTTATTAAAAGGAACAGTTCTCTAATGTGTAACGTGTAATAACTTGAAGCATGAAGCAGTTTCACTTTGCCACCGGATATAAGAAATTTTATTTCGTATTCCGATCCCAATCGAAAGTTGTTGACTGGGAATGACGTGTTTTAATTCAATCTACATATAACATCAAGCATTTTTTATATCACATTAAAAAAAAAACCAAATATATACACATATACAATGTTGTAGAGTTATTTCTTGTAAATTTTCTGAGGTTTCGCACCATATTCGATATTTCGCGCCACGGTGTCAATAGGGTTTTTGTGCAGTTGTCGTTCGTTTCCCTATCAATGTTTATAGGTGACGCTGCGCTGCAAACGACAATTTTCAACCTTATCTTTTATTTTTCTATGTATATCAGTATCAATTTGATCGAAATCTTGTATTCAAATTGATTTGAATACAATATCATTGCATTTATTTACATGTCAATTATCAAAATTAGATTAATTCAGAAAAGTTACATGGATTATTTAATGGCGGATGTTTATAAAAGTTTATGTTGATTTACCTAGGAGTAAATCAGCTGACACAGAACCCCCGCTGACGACCACTATACAAATCAATACAAATTACTGCGCAGAAAAGTGCGTGATGACCCAGGGAGATTGAACATAGTTCAACTCCCAAAAAAGAGAGAAGAGCCGATCGAGGAGCTGATTTTAATCAGATTGCCTTGCATATCAAATCTCATGTGTTATGATAACTTAAAGCCCTATCTCCAGGCTTATTTAAATCAACGAAATCTGAAGCATCGCACAGAATGGTACATTATAGACTTAGCACCGGTCTCATATATTTATGTATATATTTTATATTATGTTATCTATTTTTCTATTCTCTCATTTATCTGTCTGTTAATATGTTTTATACAGGACCACAATGTAAACTAGTCTTTTGTACTAAATGTGCTATCCTGTCTGAATAAAGAATTTATTATATATATATTATTGTTATATATCCACTGAACCTCAAGCGTCAAACGTAATAATGAATGATAGCCCTAGTACCGGGTGTATATTTCAACTAAATCTCAAAAACTGTGCATAATAATAACTTATAATCTTAGCACCGCATTTATATATCAATTAAATCTTATAGATTTAGCACCGGATTTATATATCACTTAATCACAATCACAATACATAATAATGAATTGTAGCCTTAGCACCGGGTTTTCATATCAACTAAATATCAAACTCCGTACTTTTTGCATATTGAAAAAAACTTTTAGCTTTAGCACCAGATTTATATATCAACTTAATCACAAGTTTTCAGATGATTATTTAATGTAAATCTGAATAACCTGCATAGGGATTCTTACTCCCCCTAGGCACCTGATCCCACCTCTGGTGTGTCCAGGAGTCCGTGTTTTCCCAACTATCTATTTTGTATTGCTTATGGGATTTATGAGATTATTCACTGTTCGTTATCTTCACCTTTCATGCATGCCAACATTCGCAACATTAATAGTGAGCGCTTCAAAATGTATTATTGCAACAAGGTAACTATAAATGTGTGTATCATGTCAATGTGTTGCACTGTGATACATTATAGATTTGCATGTTCATCGATTCTTAGGTTGTCTGAATTTCTGAAACAACATTTCAATATAACCATTTTTTTTCTCTTTATTTCAGCTTCTATACATAAAAAATTGCCATTTGCCAGTTGCCAT
The DNA here is from genome assembly GCF_947568905.1 of Ostrea edulis. Taxonomy (NCBI): domain Eukaryota; kingdom Metazoa; phylum Mollusca; class Bivalvia; order Ostreida; family Ostreidae; genus Ostrea; species Ostrea edulis. Next base: position 63,054,369 of record NC_079172.1, on the reverse strand, counting down.
ATATGTACAAGAAAAATACAGTAATTGAAAGCTGAGAAAAAGACAGACATTCCTTTTTGTTGTTACATATTGTATATGTATGACAGTTAGGCTATCTATAGTGTAATAACGATAAACATGTGAAGTGTTTGCTAATTTAGAAATGGAAGACATTTTCTGAAAGTGTCATTTAGATGTGTTTGATATATACCTGTAGTTCTCATACAATACATATTGAAAGAAAGCCTTTTAGGAGGCAAATTTAATGAAGAGGATATGCATAGATATAGATGACAGAAATATCAAAGAACATTTATTAACTTTCTTGTTATACCTGTACTTAGGACAAATGATCAAAGTAAAAAATTATCATTTAAGAAATAAAGGGTCAATATCAAGGGTGAATAATTTGTATTAAAGGGGGGTCCTGGACCCTTTCCAAGGAATGATAACTGCAAAATATGATGAGTTATTCAAATCCGCTGTAGATCCACAGGACAAGAAATGACAAAACTGTGTGAATACCGTTGTATAGGATTTCAAAACATTGCCTTTGAGGACATAGTGGCGCCATCATATAAGAGGTCCATTTATTTATTGTTTGGAAATGGTGTATTTGTAAAATAATTAAGAAATTAATTGTTGCTTGAAGTTAACTTGCTTTCCTAATTGGTCTTAATTTCAGAAAGATTTTACATGTTAAAAAATTGTTTTCTGGAAGGTGATAAATCATTAAAGAGGTATGGCGCATTTGCTGACGATACGGCCGACTCAGAAATCTAAATGGAAAACACCGGTTTCCAATAATAGACTGACGTGTTATATTTAAATATAAGGCCAACGTTTTTGATGTTTCGTTAACCAAGATAAATAACTGCCGCAGTTTAGCATTACTGACATTTATACGAGTCGTTCTTTGCTTAATAAACCATTTTTCTATTTGGAATGATGAACAGTACAATATTTTCATAGACCTGTGCAGCAAGCCTTTTACATATGGCATTACTTAACTCACTGTTCTGACATGACTGCAGCGCCTTTAATAGATGTCATCAGTTTATTTGCCTTTGGTCGATAATTCGAGTGTTTATCTTTGCCTAAATATATGACAGTTGCTACATGAGTATTTATATTTTTCTTTTGAGAAGTCAAACTGTATAACAGTTCTTTTCCTCTCTTGACCTATTTTTACTTATCACATGCTGTCCATTTGTGTCCTTTTTCTTGTAGTATTTGTTAAGCTTTTCGTCAGCCACATTACGGTTTGAAATTCTTGAGCACACAGGAACATGTTAGTGTAAACAAGCGGAACTACAATGATCTCGGAATAAATTCCCCCTTTTTAAGTCGTAACTTGCAAATATTAGAAGTTATGATGAAAATGACTAATATTTGTTATAATATATAAAACACCCCCACTCCCTTCATGAAAACGACCCCAAAAAAATGAAAAGCAAAAAACAAAATAAATTTTGGAAAAGTATTGGACTTGAACTCGGAATGTACGGTTCAAGTGTAAGATTACCGAGCACCTAAACCACTAGGCCACCCAGGCATGTAAGTTTAAAGGTTTAACGTTTGACAGGCTGCTAAATCTCAAGGTAAATTTTGAGAACAATTTTTTCATATTTTATCGATTTTCAACAAGAGGGCCACCATAAACCAAATTTCCTCAAACGAACTTATATACAGTCATAATGGAGTAAAACAATTTCAGTGTTTTATTTCTGGTTTAAGGTGGCCTTTTGCAACAGTTTGCATTTTTTATGCCCATTACATTACATCTACTATATGCTCTATATAATCACGGTGATGTTTATGCTTATCAAATAAAGATACCGATATCTTTATTAAGTAATTTGGGTAAACACAAGTATAAACTGACATTGTATAGGAGAATATTTGTAAAAAATGATATTCAAGAAAAGGGTATTTATGTAGGCGAAATTGCATACCAAGTGCGCTATACCCCTTTGTTCAAGTCTCTTAGAAGAGAAATTTTTAAAAAGTTACATTGGGGACCAGATCCATATAATTACAAACATCAACAGAACATGGTGTATACTACAAAAAATTATACTTAAGGCACATAGAACCTGGGATGGGAGGGGGTTAACCACCCTCCCCACTTAGGTGACAAATGTGCCTTCCATGTAAAATAATAAAATGGAGAATATAATCAAAACTTAACGTGAAATCAACAAACCAAGTTGCTTTATACCGAAAAGAGTAGCATTGTGTGGTTTTTAGTTCACCTGAGCTAAAAGCTCGAGTGAGGATTTCTGATCACTCGGTCCCGTGGGGATCCGGGTTAGAATAAGTCCCAAGTACCCCTTGCTTGTCGTAAAAAGCGACTAAATTGGCTGTCCTTCGGACGAGACCGATAAAACCGAGGTCCCGTGTCACAGCAGGTGAGGCACGATAAAATCATCCCTGGGTGAAAGGCTTTCCAATTTTTTTCAAATGAAGGGACATGCCCCGTCAAAGGGGAGATAATCGCAAAAATAAGGTGGGGTAATTTAAAACTCTTCTTAAGAACCACTTGATCGGAAGAGCTGGAATCTACATGAAAGCTTCCTGACATAGTGTAGATTCAAGTTTGTTAAAACCATGACCCCCGCAGTAGGTTGGGACTACAATAGGGGATTAAAATTTTACATACAAATATATAGGGAAAATCTTCTCAAGAACCATTGGGTCAAAGAAGTTTACATTTGCATGAAATTTTCCTGACATAGTGCAGTTTCAAGTTTGTAAAAATTATACTCCGCGGGGTAGGTTGGGGCCACAATAGGGATCAAAGTTTTACATGCGAATATATATAGGAAAAATATTTTTAAATATGGGTCAAGGTGATTCAGATGAGCAATCCACTGAATCACGCAGTAGTCCATATATTAAAACTAACGTACAGGTGAAGTTAAAAATAATACCAGTGAAGTCGTTTCGATTTTTTGAATTTACAAAAAAAAAAAAAATTAAAAAATGCCCTCGTGAAACGAAATTTCAAAGCGACAGTTTTATAGAGGAAAACTCCAAGAACATGTTCATGCTATTTTGTTTCATGGAGGCAGTTTTTGTTTTAAATTCGGGGATACCCCTTCATTTTAACGCTAGAAATCATAAATCGCTTATTGCTTGATTTAAACTCAAAATATTTTGGCTAATTTTTCTCAATACATGTTTTTTAAACTTATTTTCAAAAACTATTGAATCAAGACATACGTTCCAATTGGTGTTATCATATATTTGAAGAACTTAAATTTTTCGATCTTTCATGCAACACCTTTAGGGAAATTAACATGAGACGTGCAACACCTTCTTTCTACACAGATATAAAAATGTTAAATTTTAAATATCCACATCGTGTACAGTGAAAAAGAATAGGCCTACATCAATTATATTTTTCTTAATACGAATGGACGTTTTATCTGATTCTAAATTGAAATTGTGTTGATCTGAATTTAATCATCTCTCTCTCTCTCTCTCTCTCTCTCTCTCTCTGTCTTTCAATTCTGGGCCCGGAAGGCATAACAACAAGACAGCTTATAAAGATGGAAACTTTTAAAACAGCCTTATAAGGTAGCTCACTACACTAAAGCTTATCCTCTGTATGACACCACGTCACGAGATGGCGATTTAAATGTTTTGTGAAATTATTTGTATCGATCGATTTGTTTGTATAATATCATAGCTCAGTGGTTAAAGCATTGGTTGAATTTCAAATTCACCAAAGTCTTTTGTTCATATGTGCTGAAATAATTTTTTTGAAAATCATGTTTTTATCCAAATATGTATATTTTTGCCTTTTCTGGCCATATAGGCTCATTGTATATCATTATAACTTTCATAATTAAATCAATTCGTACTGATTTGAGAAACTATTTCTGTGTGTAGTGAGTCACTTTAAATTTTACCACACTTTCGCAACTGTGATGTCATGCCGTGAACACGGTTCACATCTAAAGCGATGCTATTGGAGTTGATATACTCAGCTGACTGGAGCTTCTGTACAACGTTAATTAAGTAAAAAGAAAACCCTACTTTCTCGGATTTCTAATTGAATGTAGACTCCAAGCGACACATTATTTTCAATGTTCAACTCTTGGACGTTTTATTGCTTAGAATTGCGGATCTGTAGTAACCTTGTGGTATCGAGGATGGATTCCAGTCTTCAGTTTCAATTCGTCTGTAGACTATTTTGAAATCGTAGTTCATATGAATTTTTTTCAATGTCATATCTTTTTGTAATATCATTCAGAGCATCATCAACTATCTGAATAATCAGTTTGACATTATTCTAGCAAAGGTATTTTCTTGTTTCCTTCCTCATTCTGTGTTTGTTTTGCTTACATTATATATAGGCAGCCATGCCGTGTTCTCATTCTATCTTATGTCGATGAGATTACCATTACCATTCTTACCTTATCAATATCATCTCCATGTCTTCAAACTTTCTATCATAACCTTATATATCCTAAACTCTCTCTTGTCTCATTACAAAAATAAAAGTTAAAAATATGCAATTGCTCTCACATTTAATCACTTACCGCGTTGTCCCCACCCTAATACCAAAAACCCCGATCTCTTACTTTTGTGTGAAGGTCTACCTGTTCATTCTAAATATCCATTTAGTTTCTATTTAGTATCAATAGCATTAAGGAAAATGTTTCTTTAATGTTCAACACATAAATATTATACATATATACCAAGTTTGGCCCCGCTGTGGAGTTCAAACCTCTACCCTGGAGATCATCAAATTTACAAGTTTGGTAGAGGCCTTCATGCTCTATATCACTAGGCATTTGGGTTTTCTTACACATGTGCGGTTATAGAGAAGAAGGTTTTTGGAAATTTGTCAACTTAGATAATTTTCTATTTTCTGTCCCGCCTCTAAGGCCCCAAAAGTCCTGACATTTACAATTAATGTTCCCCTCTTCCCAGAGATGCTTCATACCAAATTTGAAAAGAATGAACGTAAAAGGTAGTTATCAAGAAGTTAAAAATATTCAATTGTTAACGCACGACGGACGATACGAATCGTAATAGGTCACCTGAGTCTACTCGGGTGACTTAAAAAGGCAGGGGAAATGATCAATTTCTTACAATTTACTAGAATATACATCTCTGAAACAAAATACAAAAATTGGACTTCTTTCTAGTAAATGAAACATGTTTAGAGTAAATCATACTGTATTTTGTTTCAAAGATTTTGTCGAAATTATAAAAAAGTTTGCTATCTGCTTAATGCGGCATTATATTATCTTAATGCTTCGTGATTTTAACAGTCATTTGAGCATATGCTTAATTTCCACGACAGAAGTACATCACTTCTATAGAAAAAATACCATAGACATGCAACACCCTCATATTTAGAGAGATAGAAATGTTTCTTAGGCCAACCTATTCAAATGGACAGGTTTGTGTTATTTCAATTTTTATTCTACGTCTTAACTGTAGCAAAATCATTCACAAAATTGACCATTGATTTGTATTCTTAACAAATATCTGGTGATTACTCCCGGTGCATTCGATTAGCCGCAACGAAGCCTTTCCTCGGACAACCTTTGAAAACTAACCGTACAAGAAGTATGGATCAGAAGCGTAGCAACGAAGGGGGGGGGGGGTATTTGTACATTCAAAATTTTCAGACAGCATATAAGGCGAGTCAACTTCTCCACCTGAGCAACCCCCTTACTATTTGTATATTTTGTTCAGCATGTATATGAATGTTATATCTTGTGCACGCACAAAACTAGCAATCTGCTTCCCGGGGTCATATCGCCATTGATTCAACAAAGATTTTTAATGTACAATCAGGGAAGACTTTGAAGATTTACATGACAATCAAACTCCGACGTCGAATAACGTGGAGAAAAGATTGATTTTTTGTTGGTCAAAGGTTGAATACATGTTGATAATAGTTGATTTTATGTTGATAATGTAGGTTAGTTCAAACAATATTTATTCGTGTATCTGTAAAATCGAAACGAAATTTACAGAAACGAAATGAAATCTACCGAAATGAAATCCACCGAAACGAAACGAAACCTAACGAAAAATATTGTATAACCGAACTCTTCTCATTGTAATAATCAAATATGGTGTCTCAGGCCCCTGTAAATATTATCACATATAAATAAAATTCGCCTCCCCTTTGATGTAGTCGTTCAGGTTGACTGATACAAAGTTTTAAACGTTGGGAAGCCCCTCCTCAGGGAGGATGTCGCCGGGTTGGATCCGCCTATTCGCAAAAATATATGTTTCAGCATTTTTTATTTATTTATTTTTTATTATTTTTTGCTCTGAAGACAAATGTATGTACATACATGTGGATACTAGCTTTTGTTTTTCCAAGATAGACAAATAAATTGGTAAATGTTCATGAATATATGAGTGTTGTTTAAACGCCGAACGGAAAACTGAACGGAAATTGTTAAAATGTAGCAAAACTAACACCAAAAATCAGACAGGTATGCCTTGTATTGATTGAAATAAACTTTTAGGAATTTGTTCACAAGCGGTAAAACAATTTTATCTGAAAATTCTGCGCCATAAATTGATTGAGCTAAGTTGGATATCGATGTTTATGTAAAAGTTTTCAAAGCGTTTTCAATAATCTTGTAAAATTCATCATTTATGAAGATGAAGTGCTTTTTATTCGATAGAACATGACGACAACACGTATTGGCAGTCTTTGTCATGGCTTTACTTAATAAAAACATATTTTCAATTGAAGAACAATGTTCATATCAATACAACACATCAGTATGTATATCAAATAATGAAATGCATCATGAAAGGTGAAGATAACGAACAGTGATCAATCTCATAACTCCTATAAGCAATACAAAATAGAGAGTTGGGCAAACACGGACCCCCGGACACACCAGAGGTGGGATCAGGTGCCTAGGAGAAGTAAGCATCCCCTGTCGACCGGTCACACCCGCCGTTAGCCCTATATCCTGATCAGGTAAACGGAGCCTACAACGACTTTGGTTAGTTACGTTCAATATGTTGTAGCATCAATAGTCCATCCTTAATTCAGTCAATCAATATGTTGTAGTATCAATAGTCCATCCTTATTTCAGTCAATCAATATGTTGTAGTATCAATAGTCCATCCTTATTTCAGTCAATCAATATGTTGTAGCATCAATAGTCCATCCTTATTTCAGTCAATCAATATGTTGTAGCATCAATAGTCCATCCTTATTTCAGTCAATCAATATGTTGTAGCATCAATAGTCCATCCTTATTTCAGTCAATCAATATGTTGTAGCATCAATAGTCCATCCTTATTTCAGTCAATCAATATGTTGTAGCAACAATAGTCCATCCTTATTTCAGTCAATCAATATGTTGTAGCATCAATAGTCCATCCTTATTTCAGTCAATCAATATGTTGTAGCATCAATAGTCCATCCTTATTTCAGTCAATCAATATGTTGTAGCATCAATAGTCCATCCTTATTTCAGTCAATCAATATGTTGTAGCAACAATAGTCCATCCTTATTTCAGTCAATCAATATGTTGTAGCATCAATAGTCCATCCTTATTTCAGTCAATCAATATGTTGTAGCAACAATAGTCCATCCTTACTTCAGTCAATCAATATGTTGTAGCATCAATAGTCCATCCTTATTTCAGTCAATCAATATGTTGTAGCAACAATAGTCCATCCTTATTTCAGTCAATCAATATGTTGTAGCAACAATAGTCCATCCTTATTTCAGTCAATTAATATGTTATAGCAACAATAGTCCATCCTTATTTCAGTCAATCAATATGTTGTAGCATCAATAGTCCATCCTTATTTCAGTCAATCAATATGTTGTAGCATCAATAGTCCATCCTTATTTCAGTCAATCAATATGTTGTAGCATCAATAGTCCATTCTTATTTCAGTCAATCAATATGTTGTAGCATCAATAGTCCATCCTTATTTCAATCAATCAGTATGTTGTATCATCAATAGTCCATCCTTATTTCAGTCAATCAATATGTTGTAGCATCAATAGTCCATCCTTATTTCAGTCAATCAAAATATAATTCACCCAATATTTTTAATTAATCAATATTTCAATCCAACAATGTGTCAATCAAACAATATTTCAATCCACCAATGTGCCAATCAATATATCATTCAATCGTTTGAATCTGTCGATCGATCAATTGAATTGGAATTTCGTCAAAGGATTAGCAATTAGCGCTTGCGCACTATGTATATACAGGAATTAGAAAGGGGAAAGTGTCATAACATGTACTCGGGGTATAGTGTCAAAACCTTGCAATTCAATTGATTGCAAGAGTTAGGTTTCTTTGCATGAACAACAGGACTTGAAGTCGGATTAGCGAGCAAAGGGTAGAGAATGGAAAGAACACACAGAGTTTTAAAAATGCCCCACCCCTCTTGTGGCAAAACTTCTTTAACACACATATATATACAATGCAGTGTATATTTACATTGTTCAGGGACTTTATGGTACATTTGTACATACAGACCCTGAAGCGTGCTACTACACCTCCAAAGCGTTTCGTTTCGTTCCGTGCAAACCGTTCACCGTTCCGTGCAGACTGTTCAGCGTTTCGTGCAAACCGTTCATCGTTCCGTGCAGACCGGTCAGTGTTTTGTGCAGACCGTTCACCGTTTCGTGCAAATCGTTTCGTGCAAGAATCGTTCCGTTCATGATCAAGCCACGCCCATGGAAACGTGCAGATCGTTCAAACCACGCCCTTAGAAACGTACAGTCCATGCACGTCGTTTCGGCATGGGATGTAGGACAGGTAAACATTGTTGGGAATTTGACCAATTACTTCAAAATGTCTCTAAGACGGGCTTTCAACAGTAAAATTCTGCACAAAAAACAGTTTTAAAAATTATAAAACCACCAGACAGAGCAAAATCCGATACCATTTTCTCACCCTTGGTAGTTTCTAGCAAGTGCAGTCATGTATATCTCTGTCCTCGTTATCTTTTTATTTTATTTTTATTTATTTGTTTGGGGGTTTTTGTATATAGGAATAATTCATTTGTCTTGTTACATTTGTATGAAGTTTCTCTTTTTAATTCCAAGGTCCCCCCCCTTTTTTTTTTTACCGCAATAGAAGTCAGCTCATCCGGGTATTTGAAATTAACATTCGTACAGAAGGTGTGAAAATCGGCGGGGGTAATTGAAATATGACAAAAGAGGTGTTTATATCTTTTGTCTCTCAAAAAATGAATGCAGTTTTCTATAGGTTTAAAATTGAGGAAAATGCAACAATCTAATCAAAATCGGATGTTAGATCCGCTCGCATATTTGTTGATCATTACTGTAGTTAGTCATTATTTGTTTTATCTATTCATTCATATGATTTATTTCTCAATCCATTTTATTTATATTTTGATTGTTTCTTTTTGTTTTGTATCTCCCTTTCTTATCCAAGGTGACAGGTTCTTATCGACAGTTAAGATGCATCCCCCTTCCGCCCGAGATTATGTTCCAGTCTTGCGAGAATTTTTAAAATCATTTTATCTGTTGTCATACACGTATGTAAAAATGTATCGGTTTATTAAAGATCTGTCTTTGAGAAGAGACCTAGAATATATAAATTGCATACGTGTTTTAACGGCACTTAGATTGAATGTACAAAAATAGCGATACGGACGTGACTTTTTCAATGAATTCAATAGAACAATGAATAAATAAAGTTGAATAATAAATATTCCATGACAATACAATTTATGCATCTTTTTCCTTTATTTCCGAAGTTAAAAACTATTCATTTCCTTTTATTCCAACGTGTTCGTAAGTCATTAAACTATTCCTTGTTTAAACTAACCCCAGGATGAAACAAATAATGCCGAAAAAAATCAGAGTGTGCAGGTCATGCCTAGCGATTCGTGGAGACCGTTCACAACCCTTTCCCCGCACAAAAATGTTTCAATCTTTCCTGACGAGATTTTTCTTTAAATCATTTTATCTGTTTTCATACACGTACACATGTATATAAAATGTATAGGTTTATCCAACATCTGTCTTTGGGAAGAGGCCTGGAAAATACAAATTGCAAATGTATTTCAATGACACTCAGAATGAAAGTACAAAAACAGCGAAACAGACGCGACCATTTCATATTCAGTTTCATGAATTTAATAGAGCAATGAATCAATAAAATTTGATTAACCAATATTCCTTGACGATATGATTTTGACATATTTTTCTTTTATTTCCGAAATTAAAAAAAATCGTTTGTTTTCATTCCAACGTGTTCATACTAAGTCATTGATCTAATAAGCAAAAATGAAATATACCGCGTTGTACATGAGCAATCATTTTAAAATGAATGATTATCATTTCTTTCTCAACCTTTTTTAAATACATGTATCTAGAATACTGCAATTATATTGAAACTATTTGAACCAAATAATACCGAAAAAATCAAAGCGTGCAGGCCCCGGGCGCCTACAGTTTCGTGCAGACCGTTCACAAAGCGTGCAAGCAACGCCTACAAAGTGGTCAGCGTTTCGTGCAAACCGTTCACCGTTCCATGCAAGAAGCGTTTCGTACCGTTCCGTGCAAGTGGTGTAGTAGTACGCTTCAGGGTCTGTATCTTTAGCATTCAGTAATACGGTTATACAGGGAGTGTGTTATGTATAAAACAACGATCTCAGATAGTGATAATATTAAGTGAACAAGATGAACATCTTGTGTTTTATTTATTATTCTTTAACTAACAGCGATTGGATGACCACAGCACTCCAATACTAAATAGTCAAAACCTTCTACCAGTTGATTCCTTATCTAATTATTGGTATCTTATTATTTAGATTGATAATGAGATGACCTTTTAATTCAATCATAAATTCTCTGTTAGCCTTTTAGCTATTTCATATATTATGAAATAAATCTGTTAAGGAAGTTGGTTCCTGGGCTTTTGATCACAACCGCGCAGGATGCTACAACTAATTTAAGTAATTACTGGTTCAATACTGATGCCATTGGTGCAATTATACTACACATCTATTATTGAACCCTATCCAGCTTAAAAAAAATGTAAGTCAATTCACATTTTGAAAGGGTTTAACAGGGACTATATTTTTGTGGCGGAAGATTGATTAATCAAAAAGTTCTAAATCTGCATAATTACAGTTTCTGTTTCATCAAATATATCTCCTATTTTCATACTCCTAAACGTGTATTTCAGTTTTACAATTTATAACAAGTATTTGAGTCTTGGAACTAGTTCAAATGTTATAATTTATTAATTTGGTTGATATATTTTTCCAAACAGGTGTTCTGTTATTAAAAGAGTTTAAATTAATTTACTCGAAATTTTGTATAAAAATTCTACGGTGGTATATTTAGGACACAGAATTTTTTTTTTCAAAGATACTAGGCAAAAATTATCTCGTGCGCACGACATAATATCTCGTGCGCACGACTTATTATCTCGTGCGCACGACTTATTATCTCGTGCGCACGACATAATATCTCGTGCGCACGACATAATATCTCGTGCGCACGACTTATTATCTCGTGCGCACGACATAGCATCTCGTGCGCACGACATAACATCTCGTGCGCACGACATAACATCTCGTGCGCACGACATAACATCTCGTGCGCACAACATAATATCTCGTGCGCACGACTTATTATCTCGTATTCTTATGTGTTTTTATCAGAAGGAATTGAACGACATCCAGCTTCTTTGAAATTTGCATCCGATTCGAAGGTCAAGAAACGAGCACGTACTCCATGGACGTCCAGTTATAATGTACACGTCACCAGAAGATTACGGCACCAGGGATTATTTGTGGCTGTCTAATGATCGGTTTTTAAATGCATGCAAAAATGAGTGTACTTTTAACCACCCTAATTTAAATACAAATGATCCGGATTTCGATAGTATTTGTCGCATTCTGATGGAAGAAAATGGCTGGCAAATGCCAGACTGTGCTTCATCTGGCCGGGAACTGTATGGAAAACTAAAAGAAAAACTGTGGAGGTTGTTGTACTGATATAGAATTAAATCAGCCAATGTATCAATAAAATTGTTTAAGTGATTGACAGATAGTGCGTTATGGATAATTGCAGACTGATATCATACATGTTTATGAGATTTTTATCGATATCAAGAGATACTAGTATGAAAAAAAGAAATATGAAAGGAAGTGAAATTAATAAGTTGTCATAGGGCTTCAAATTGAAGAAAAGATAAAAGGCGATGCAAGGTTTCATCTTGCCGCTATCCTTAGGGCAGTCTCGCACATGCTTACTGACCGTGGGCCAACTCATTAAATTTTTCTTGTTCTTATGATTAATTTATGCCCTAATCCGATTGGCTTCTTCACACTTTTGTGAAGGAAATTTCTCCAATCGTGTTAATTCTTACGGATTTATCTTAAACAACTGGGTTTTTTTCATAACATGATCTTCGTTTTCATACCGAGTTTCACTTTCTCATTGGTGGATAATTCATTAAAATGAGAAAAGTTCAATGTGTTGGCTCACGTGTGCGAGACTGCCCGTGGGTTTCCAACGAAGATTTTTATAGGTTATATACAATGCTTACCCAATTCAAACGATTTCAATAAATACCAATAACTTGTAATCAATTTTTATAAGCCATTATTGGCCAATCCTGCTCCTGGGTCACTGGTCATTTCTCACTGTTTCTACTTTTAAAATTGTATGTGGCTGTAAAGTTTCCACATAACGATGATGTAATTTCCTCTTGTGACCCTGTTATAAATTGAAAGTATACAACACAAGGATAATTACCTTGTTCATATACACCATATTCAGCGCAGTTTTTAACACACACACACTCTCTCTCTCTCACGCAATGAATGGGGAAAACCTGTATGTAAACCTGCAAATGCATAAGAGCACTAGCATACTGTTGTAAAGAAAGTATTAATGTTTAGTTACTGAGGACAAATTGCATGTACCAAATTAAATCGAAACTGACTGGTCTAACGGTTATGTAGCTAGGAAAGGGTTATAATCAAGCTTTTATATAGAAAACATGTGATAATAAGTCGTGCGCACGAGATAATAAGTCGTACGCACGAGATATTATGTCGTACGCACGAGATATTATGTCGTGCGCACGCGATATTATGTCGTGCGCACGCGATATTATGTCGTGCGCACGAGATATTATGTCGTGCGCACGATATATTATGTCCTGCGCACGAGATAATAAGTCGTGCGCACGAGATAATAAGTCGTGCGGACGAGATATTATGTCGTGCGCACGAGATATTATGTTGTGCGCACGATATATTATGTCGTGCGTACGAGATAATAAGTCGTGCGCACGAGATATTATGTCGTGCACACGAGATATTATGTCGTGCGCACGAGATATTATGTCGTGCGCACGAGATAATAAGTCGTGCGCACGAGATATTATGTCGTGCGCACGAGATAATAAGTCGTGCGCACGAGATATTATGTCGTGCGCACGAAATAATTTTTGCCTAGTATCTTTGAAAAAAAAAAATTCTGTGTCCTAAATATACCACCGTAAAATTCAGTATTTTCACCAATAATTAATTTTTTTTAATCTTTAATCCCCTCTTTTTTTTTTTAGTTAATTATGTGAAATTTGAGAAACAGACATTGCCCTTTTAAACTCTCAAGTTTGACATCATGAATTTTTTGGCATCTCAAGTGCAAAAATGTCACTATTCGTTTCCATTTTACTTGTATTAAACTTTTTATTGATCACTTTTGTTAGAAGATGATCAAGTATCTATTTTATGTGTTGATTTATTTGTGTTACTTATGTTGTGTTGACATCAACAGACAAATCAAGTTTAATTGAATAAATCTTTCAGTGTAAAACGGTCATGTTTAGAACACTGTAGCTCAATAACAAACACATCGTCGCAAGTCACGGCTGAAACGTACGCTCCTCATCCCTTTCAAGAGTGAAAGGGAAGAGGAACGTACATTTCAGCCGTGGCTTGCGACGATGTAACAAGCATTGCGACACCAGTTTTTCTTTTTAACTTCCCAATTCTCCTACCGGTAATTCAATGTAGACATTAAAAATACACTTCCCCCCCCCCCCCCCAAAAAATTACATTACTCCAAACCTCAGGAAGTCAGGTGTGAACCTCTTTAATTCCTCTTACTGGGGTCATTAACTCCATCTTGGTGCATGTGTATACATTGGTTGTTTCACCCATTGTTAGGTTATAGGGTTAGACAGTCGCTGTTAGTTAAATAATAAAATCAAACACAAGATGTTCAACTTGTTCACTTACAGTAAGATCACGATTTGTCGTTGTTTTATACACACCACACTCCCCGTATGACCGAAACCCTACGTTTTCAGTTCGGCATTTTAACAAAACTCATAAAAACTAAAGTCTTGCACCAATTTATTTGTCTATCTTCTAAAACCAACAATATACACACACACACTCATATATATATATATATATATATATATATATATATATATATATATATATATATATTTGTCTTTAGAGCAAAAAATACTAAAAGACGTATTTTTGCCCAAAGGCGGATCCGACGCCGGCTACCCCCACCCCCATACGTTGGGAAAGAGGGAGTGGGATTTCCAACGTTAAAAACTATGTATCAGTCAACCCGAAAGACTACATCAATTTTAGGGAGGTGAATTTCATTTATATGTGGTAACTTTCACAGGGGCCTAAGATGCCATTCTTAATTACTATAATTTAAAAAATTCAGTTATACAATCTGTTTCGTTACGGTAGATTTCGTTTCGCATCTAACAAATACTCTACTTAGTCCATGCATTTATTATAATATGTACAGTGTAATTACAAAATGCAAGTAACAACAGAGATCGATTGGGAAGCAAGTCGTGCAATGGCTTATGTAAATCCACTATCGGGATATAGTTATGTTATAATGATATGATGATAGGTTGAATTTATGTCGATAACGGGTTAAATATTCCATTCGCTTTATTGTGAAATAGAGCGGGCACCTGTAAGATCGCTGCACGTATGGGTATCCCAATTCGAAATCGAACCTACTTTTTATAATCTTTTCTGTCCTCGTATTGATTAATTATAAGATAAGTTAATACTGATGCAATTACATTTCATTTATTCTCGAAAAGACAACTTTTATTGACAAGATTTCACTGCTCAAGATCATCACACTATCCCACGTGACCAAGTGCATTCGATGATATATGTAGAGGAAATATTGTTCAGGTAGGTCTTCCTACTCTTCAATGAGTGTTGAATACACATCCACAAATGAGATTCCTGAATAAAGATGAAATGAAACTTACTAATAAACTCAAACGAATTCATTTTATCAGCCTTATTAATGGAGTTCTTTTGTTTCAATCGAATATCACATGACTGTCACAAAGTACATAAAACTATACCTTTCAATTTGCTTGGTAGAATGGGTCGGGTATTTTCAAACGTATACGTGCCTTCACACAAAGACCTGTAATTACAGTTGTAAATATGTCACAATTTGAAAAGGATGAATTGATTAGATTTTGTTAATAAATATGATCACCACATTGACAAGGCCATGTTCAAAAAACATTATAATCGCCGCGGTGGTCTAGAGGTAGAGAGTTCGCCCCGCATGTGGTAGGTCGGGGTTCGAATCCCAGTCGCGACAGACCTAGGAGAGGGACTTAAGTTGTTAGAACTTGTTCCCAATCCTTTTGATTTGATCAATAAAATATTTTCTAAAAAAAAAAAAAAAAAAAGACAAGACAAAGTGATTGACAAACCCAAGTCGTTTAAACAGGGAGTGACTGTTCCATCGCCAAACGCCCGGCATCAGGTGTGAATGTCACGGGTCCTCGGAGATAACCATAACAAGAGGCCCATGGGCCAAATCGCTCACCTGAGTCACCTTGGCTCATATTTAAAGATTTTTCCTATATATTCGCATATAATACTTTGATCCTTATTGTGACCCGAACCTACTCCCGGGATCACGATTTTTACAAAATTGAATCTACATTAAGTCAGAAAGCTTTCGTATAAATGTAAACTTTCCTGGCCTAGTGATTTTTCAGAAGATTTTTAATGATTTTCCCTATATATTTGTATGTAAAATTTTGATCCCCTACTGTGGCCCCATCTTACCCCCAGAAACCATGATTTGTTGAATCTGCACTATGTAAGGAATCTTTCATGTAAATTTCTGCTCTTCTGGCCCAGTGGTTCTTGAGAAGATTTTTAAAGATTTTTCCTATATATTTGTATCTAAAACTTTGGTCCCCTTTTGTCACCCCATCCAACCCCTAGGGTCCATGACTTTCATAAACTTGAATATCCACTATGTCAGGAAGCTTTCGTCTACATTTCGGCTCTTCTGGTTCAGTGGTTCTTGAGAAGAAGATTTTTAAATGACCCCAAGGGCCACCCTATTTTGCATTTTTGTGATTATCTCCCATTTGAAGGGGGAATGGCCCTTCTTTGAACAAACTTGAAAGCCCTTCACCAAAGAATGCTTTTGGCCAAGTTTGCTTATAATTGGCCCAATGGTTCTGGAGAAGAAGTCGAAAATGTAAAAAGTTTACAGACAGACGGACAGGCAATCAGGTGAGCTAAAAACAGATGCGCCCCATGTCATTGTAGTTGTGGCACGGTAAAGAACCCTCAAAGCGCCGAGCATAGGCCTAAACTTGAAGCCCTTCAGCAGTATTGGTGACGTCTCCATATGAGTGAAAAATTCTCGAGAGGGACGTTAAACAAGATACAATCAATCAATCAAGAAAAAATCAAACGATCCGCTCCCGAATCTGTCGTAGAAAAACATTTGATATTAAAGGGTATCGTTTTATCTTAGTTCAAGTTATGGCAAATGATATTGGTACATTCCAAATAAATTGTTCAACTAACATAACGATATTGTTGTCATTTAATTTCTTTTCGTTTAAAATGTCCTTTTATGAATAAATGTTTAGATATTCGGGTTGACAGCTCTATGAAATTTCATAGAAGCAGTGTGTAGATGGGATATTATCATAAAGTCCAGAGGTGATGTCCCGCGGGAAATTGTAAGGAGATACTCTACATCGTGATAATGGCTGACTTCCCTTTAGCAGTTTAATGCCTAGACGAGTAGCTCAGTAGGTTAGCACGTCGACTATTGACGTACATCTCGGGTTCAAATCCAGTAGGGGTTTTAAATTTTTATCAGATTGCTTTCTTTTTTACTAAATAAAGTAAATTTGAAAGTTTTCAAATTCAAATAGTGTTGTAAATCCCCTCTACTTTTTATCCATGTCAAATATCTCCGGTGTAGCATACCTCCTTATAACAGTACAATTTCTCTGGTGTAGCATACTCCTTATAACAGTAGAATTTTGTGACGTTACGAATGAAATGTAAGATCAGTTCTTTTTACTTGTATGACGCGCACTTGCCAATTTGTACATAGTCATGCTTAATCCCCCCCCCCCCCCTTTAGGCTAAAGGTTTGATAACAATGTGGACTTTAAATATATTGAAGCATAAGATAACACGTACTTAGGTAGTGTATATAGGGTCGATCTCGTCACGTACAGGTATTTAAAACACGGGACAACACTGAAGGTCGAAAGAACAGGGAAGCCATTTAGATTTACAGGTGAGACAAAATTATTACTATTAAATACACATCGCAGTGCCACCAAATCATTATAATTGTACAAGGTATATGTTTGGTCAGAATTATTAATGAAACAGGTTTGATGACACTGCTCATTTTAACGCGAATTTTACAAATTTGGGGGTTGGGGTTGATGTCGCAAAAGGTACTATTGTAACATACGTAATAATTGTACAAATGTAATGTACAAATAAAATGTAATATTTTATAATAATCTTGGTATAATTCTCGCGTGTAAATTGTTTTGATCTGTAGCAATTTTTTTTTTTTTTTTTTTTTTTTGCAGTTCCCATCTAAATGATTTATATCCAATGTTTATTTCTAAACGATTTATATCCAATGTTCATTTCATGTCCTGCAATTGAACACTGACACTAAAATATAATATTCATTTCACTATTAACAGTGAACTACTCATGTGACCCAGACACCAGACATGCTGCACCCCCGGCGCAGTGCCCAGGACGTCCTACTGTGCGATTCCTGTGAAACTGCCCCCCCCCCCCACAGAGTCACTGTGAACGTTGTAATATAAATCTCTGTACTAACTGTGTAGGAAAACATCTCTTGGATTCGTCTAGAAAACACCGAGTCATACCGTTCATAGAGAAAAGTTCTACTCCCAACAACCTAAAATGTCCCAGTCACCCCGACAAACAATGTGAACTTCACTGTGAGAAATGCGACCTTCCCGTCTGTTCTACCTGCGCCTTATTTGGTAAACATAAAGGTCACGATATATCAGATATTCAGAAAAAACTCAGCGCTAAAACACAACGTTTACGAAAAGATTTGGAAGAACTCGAGACCAAAATTTATCCCCGATATAAAGAAATTGTCTCCGATGTCCAAACTGAGAAAACCGAGTTAAAAACGAAGTACGGGAAACTGACCACAGCTGCCGACCAACAAGGAGAAATCTTACACCGGGAGATTACCGCCATTGTCAACCAACGGAAATCCGACATTGCGGAGATGAAAACTAAACATCTGGCTGCCTTAGATAAAAACACAGATGAAATCACACACAGTATTACTGAACTCAAACAAATCATTCTAAACCTGAAGGCAATATTGGAATCCAATGACGTCTCCCTAATCTCTACCTACAAATCTAGGAATGCCGAGTTCAGGAGAGTACCCCCAAAAGTCCAAGCTACATTACCAAGTTTGTCAGCTCAGAAAATAAACACAGAACAGCTCCATGAAATGTTTGGTTCTCTGTCGCCATTATCCATTAACACAGAAGAACAAGGCTACACAATGAAGTCAGCAGAAGCTGTATCGTCTCCTCCAGTCAAACCACTGCTTGATGAACCGCGCGTCACCGCCACCATAGACACTGGGTATAGCGGACTATACAGTGTTAGCTGTGTCAGTGAAGAACAAGTCTGGACACGCGGGAGTAACGAAATCATGAAACTCCTCAACCTCCGGGGTAAACTACTGACATCAATAAAAACCAAGTCAGGGAAAGTACCAGAGGACATAGCAGTGACACGGGGCGGAGATCTTGTTTATACTGACTATAGTGATAACACTATAAACCTGGTCAAGAATAAAAAGATACAAACCGTGATCACACTACAGGGGTGGAGACCTCTCGGTGTCTGCCGTACCGCCTCTGATGATCTCCTGGTTACCATGAACAGTGATGATAAAACACAATCCAAAGTCGTGCGTTACTCCGGCTCTACAGAGAAACAAAGCATTCAGTTTGATGATCAAGGTCGTCCTCTCTATTCATCTGCTCGTCGCATCAGTGAGAACAGGAACCTGGATATCTGTGTGGCTGACTGGGGAGTTAATGCAGTAGTGGTGGTCAATCAGTCAGGAAAACTCCGATTTAAATACACTGGTCATCCCTCTAATACCGAGCAATCATTTGATCCAGCCGGCATCACTACAGACAGCCAGAGTCACATCCTGACAGCAGACTGTCTCAATCACCGTATCCACATCCTAGATCAGGACGGACAGTTCCTCCGTTACATTCACTGTGATTTAGAGTATTCATGGGGTTTATGTGTGGACATCAGAGACAACCTCTTTGTGGCTGAGTTTGACACTGCTAAAGTGAAGAAAATCCAATATCTATAAACACAGTGTTAATTACACATCTCTACACAGTGTTAATTACACATCTCAACAGTGTTAATGACAGATCCAAACACGGTGTTAATTACAGATCTAAGCACGGTGTTAATTACAGATATAAACACCATGTTAATTACCTAGCTATTTAAACCTACAGGTACATGTACTTAAAGTAGCTATTTCTACTTTCTTTTACCTGTTTTTGAAAATATAAATAAATAATGATTAAGGAGTATCTTTTAAACAGGTCAGTCGTTTTATGTAGCATGTTGTGCATGTGCACGGCAAAATTCGGAGTGTAAATTTGAATATTTTATGAGGGTGGAGAATGCAGAGGAAATGCATGAAAATTCGCCCCAAAAACCTTTAATGTAAAAATGCATAAAGGTAGACTTTAAAATTAATACAGATTTGTAAGACATTTTACGCTTTTTATCACGTAGCTTTGATCCTAAGCTCATAAAAAATGGAACTGGGTGTTGTTATTGATGCAAATTTGAAAGGTTAGAAAGTAAAAAAAAATTTGTCCAATATTTTTGTGGTATTCATCGTCAGTGTAAGTGAATCAAGATATTTGGTACACGCCTTATTGCGCCGTTCCTGCGTTTGACCACGAAATGCAAGTAAAGGAAAAAGTAGGTAAAAATACCTACCTGGAGTAGGTTTAAATACCGACGTAGCTATAAGTAGCTACATAGGTAGAAATAGTCTTTGGACTGGACCTTTTTAAAACTGTAAGTAATTACAACTATGTGATGCTTACAAAAGTGTGTATGCTGTGTAATTAACATGTGTATTGATAAAGTTATATTTATCTTAGGCCTATATTGAACATTATTCTGTTTGTCAAGTTTTAAACTACAGTGTATATCTTTTGATATTTGTATTATGTTTCAATGTATATATTATAGATAAACATTCATAGAATACCATCTTACATTATGACTGAGTACTTACTTAGCTGTGTAGTACAATCTCTCACCAGAGGGCGTATTACGCTACGCGACAACACCTCTGTCAACGTCTAAATGTCAAGATTCTTGGCAAAACTTATTTCTACCTATTGCATTATAAAGTATGATTTTACAAGTTTTAGTGTTAAGCTTAAAATCTTACAGTAAGTTCACAAAAACAACGAATTCCATGATTATTCTAGTATTATTGGATGAATGAATATTTATATAAAACCTTTTAATTCGCTCAGGTGTCTCATATTTACCAGCTTCTGCGTTTATAAAATTCAGACAAGTGTTTGATTTGCTTAGATATGATCATTACAGTTTGATATGCTAAGTTAGTTTTAGTACGTTTTGATATGATTTTTAGACGTTGACAGAGGTATTAGTGAAGTGTAGCGGGAACGATAACTCTGGGTAGAGATTGTGTGTAGTACAGTAACAGAGTGTGACCCCCAAACATCCAGTCTTCTGATCCAAGGTCACAGTCTTCTGTTTACCATCAATGACGTCACAACACGTATCTCCACAGTCCTACAAAATCAACACAGACAGATAGAAATCTTATCAAACTCAATTTCCAAGAATATTGTATTAATTTACCTCAACAAAGTACAGCCTTCATTTTGCCTATCTGAACAATTCTGCACAGAATGCTGCACTTATTAGTGGTAAAACTATGATTTATCATCAGATTTTGTAAATTGATTAGCTCACCGGGACGATTTCCAGACCACAGGGGCTCGGTTGTCAGATATTGAAGTTTTGTATTATTTGTTCCCGAATAATAAATTAAAGTTTTGCATGATTTGTGTCCGGATAATAGATTATATAAATAAATACCACCACCAAAATCCGGGGTTTTTTTTAGGTTTTAAAAAAGGTGTATCATGTGTACATATTTAATGTACACATGATACACCTTTTTTAAAACCTCGGGGAAAAAAGGATTTTGGTGGTGGATTTTATTTATATAATCTATTATTCGGACACAAATCATGCAAAACTGCAATATCTGACAACCGAGCCCCTGTGCTTCAAATTTAGGCCTATGCTCAGCGCTTACGGTCATTGAGCAGTGAGGGTTCTTTAGCGTGCCACACCTACTGTGACACGGGACATCAGTTTCTAAGGTCATCTCCGAGGACCCGTGACATTCCATCTGATGCCGAACGTTTGGCGATAGAATTGTCACTACCTGTTTTAACAACTTAGGTCTGTCGCGGCCAAGATTCGAACCCCGACCTTCCACATGTGGGGCGAACGCTTTCCCTCTAGACCACAGATGCATTATAAGGGAACATTCATTTGGTACCGAGACTTTCTATCTAGTGACCTTGACATTTGACCTACTTTTTGAAAACATTAACCTGGGCTACATCTTTTGAATCAAAGGGGATAGGGTTTTGATATTCACATATAGATACTTCATGAAGAGACATTTGTTTGGGTACCTTGACATTTGACCTTGTAAACTTGACCTTCGACTTTGACCTACTTTTCAAAAACTTTATACTTTGTTATATCTTTTGAACCAAAAGTAAAATGGCTTTGATATTTCATATTTACATGTCTCATGACCAAGCCTTAGATATAGTATCAAAACCTATTGACCTTGGACTTTGGCCTAATTTTCAAAAACTTTAACCTTTTGAACTAATGGGGGTGGTGGTGAAGTAGAGTCGTGCTTCCGACGAGCTATGTTATATTCTGACATATTTTGTTTTTGTATTTCTGACTGATGAATAATCTACAAGAATTAACAATTCAATGGAAAACAAAGTTATTCTCAGATTCAAATAAAAAAAAATTCCCTGCTTGTGGGACTAACCAGTCACTTATCTGACCATCAATGAATTTTGTGGAATGGTCAGAGCGTTATGAAGAATAAGTCCAGGAGACTGGCTTTGGTGTGGGTCCTGCGATTTGGGAAGAACTATACATCCAATCGTCTCCTCGCACCATACTTTGATTTTCATGTACTCGAGTTCAACCAGAATCTCTCAGATCTATCAAAAGAAATGTTTTATCATATGATATCAGATAAATTCCTAAAAGAACAGGGTTCCTTGTATTTAAATGAAAAAATCAACAGCATAATTATTTGGAACCACAAAAAAATTATTTGAAAAATAAAAACGAATATATGAATAAATCGTCATTTTGATTCAGATTTTTGACAAAGAAACACCTTTTTAAAGTGGATCAAAATAGGGAGTGGCAAAGTGGGGGGTGGGGGGTGGGGGTGGGGGTAAACACCTATACACCCTCTAAATCCGGCACTGCCTGAAATAGTTAGTTTTAGCTCACCTGAGCTAACAAGTTAGCTTTTTTTGATCACCTTTTGTCTCTCATTTGTCTGTGAACTTTGCACATTTTCACCTTCTCCAGAACCATTGGACCAATATCAATCAAACTTGGTAAGTTGGTATAAATCATCCTTTGTGTAAAGGGGCTTCAGGTTTGGTCAAATGAAGAGCCATACCAACTACAAAGGGGAAAGAATAACGAAATGCAAAAATAGGATGGGGTCATTTAAAAATCTTCTCAAGAACCGCCGGGCATGTTGAAATTTACGTGAAAGCTTCCCGAGACAGTGCAGATTCAAGTTTGTTCAAAACATGGCCCTGGGGTTAGGGTGGAGTCACAATAGAGGATCAAAGTTTTACATGCAGGTAAGGGCGCCAATAATTAAAAATGTCTTCATTTATCTGCGTTTACATTAATTAGGCGCTTCAGTACAAGATTAAGAGGATGTTCATGGAACAAAATGAGGCCTTTTTTCGAGTACAGGTGTACACCTGAAGTATAGATACTGATCCCCCCCCACCCCCTTGATAATTTTTTTGCGGCGATAATTTCTCTGAAATGTGTCTATCTCATCCCTCTTTCGATTTATGGAATCGTTTCACGCATTTTGAAAGCTTTAGAGATTGGCCTTCTACCGACTCATTTTATCATAGAGACAGGGAATGCACACATTTCAGAGAAATTATCAATTTGATTGGGGGGTTGGGGGGTTATTAGTATCCATATTTCAGCAATCTGATTAAAATAAGATCTTAGATCCGCTCCGTTATTGATATGTCGCTACACAAAGATCTGAAGACATCCCGTATGTAGCAACATAGCAATAACGGAGCGGATCAAAGATCTTATTTTAATCAGATTGCATCAGATCCTCCTAGGCACCTGATCCCACCTCTGGTATGTCCAGGGGTCCGTGTTTGCCCAACTCTCTATTTTGTATTGCTTGTAGGAGTTATGAGATTGATCACTGTTCGTTATCTTCACCTTTCATACTTCAGGTGCCATGCCTGTGATCTTGACTGTACAGCATGAATTTAGCTGGACTAGAAGTTCTCTCATTTAAATCATATTCTGCAGTAAATAAAAACATGACGTAATCCAGTCATTATAACTTACCTAACAGTACATTACCTGACAATCACTAAGTACTATTCTCCAACGCAAGTCCTTCGTCTGACAGGATGCAAGTGTCGTCTGATCAATCAAGAAAGACAACCTTTCTCTTGCTGTGACGTAGTAAACAGCAAAAACTGTAGGAGTTATATTTCTTGATATATACCCTGATGGGATACCAATCCAGGTGCGGATCCAGAAATTGAAATTAGGGGCATAACTTCACGAGGCAAGGGTCTGTCTTAAGACTTTCAGTGGGTCCAGGGCGAAGCCCTGTTGGGGCCCAAGGATTGAAGCCTTGCTGCAGCCCAGGGGGCGAAGCCCCCGCAAGCTCCTGTGGTCATTTAAAATCACAAAACTTCTTACGACTAAGATCATACATATTTTTATTTCTGTCTTACCCAAATATGAGCGTAACTACGCCAAAACTAATAATGCAAGTTTTAGCGTTTGTGTTTATACAGTGTGTACTTAATTTTACTCATTCAGGGATTTATTGGTGAAGAATTATCAAAGAAAATTATGTACAGTGCTTTAAGATTAAGATTTGTTTTTGTGAAATGGGCCACTGAATTTTAAAGGGCTTGAAATATGTCTTCTATATAGTCAATTTTACTATTTTGCGTCATTTTAATGAAATTGATAAAATAATACGGGTAAAAAAAAAATTGAATGAAATGGAAGCCCTTTCAATATATCACATGTAGTTTACAGTTCATATAGCCTGTAGTTAATGTTCTAAACTTTTTTGAAATTCCCTTCCTCATAAGCTGTCCTACTGATATGTCCAGCCCTATGGGCCCAAAATTATAATAAACTTATCTTATAAGTAAGA
Organism: Ostrea edulis; assembly: GCF_947568905.1. NCBI lineage: Eukaryota > Metazoa > Mollusca > Bivalvia > Ostreida > Ostreidae > Ostrea > Ostrea edulis. Next base: position 63,029,452 of record NC_079172.1, on the reverse strand, counting down.
TCTTGTCATTCGTTTCGCTGAGAGCAGAAAAAATAGTTGCTTTTTTTCAATTTATTTATTTATTTTTTATTTTCTATTTATTTATTTATTTTTATTTTTATTCATTTATTTATTTATTTATATACGGTATATATATTTTTGCTTTTGTTGGTTTTGTAAACAAAACACCATGATTTACCCTAGATTTACTAAAAATTTCCTTTCAACTGAAAGCACCCCAGCATTACTTTATAAAGAAAATATTTAAATGTTAAATAAATCTGGGTGATGTTAAATGAAAGTTTATACATGTACAAAGAAGGAGAATTTTCGAATTTAATCATAACTGACAGGTTTTCCTTCAACGAGGTATTTTTATAGAATATCAATCAATCTAAATTTCTGATCCATAAAAAGTGCGCGTGAAAATGACCTACTCTGCTTCAATGCGTGAATCTACAGTCGAGGGGTGGGGTGTCCTTGGATTTGCAAAGTATATATATATATATATATATATATATATATATATATATAATGTACTTACTGGAATAATTTATTTTATACCCTCCCGGCTTCTCACTTAAAATTTTCATGATTGCCGGTGATTTTTGTAACACGTTTATTAGTTAACCCAATGTTTTTAACCTTAGGTTAAAACTCAGTGAGATGCCCTGAAAAACAAATCTTACACACAGTAGATGTGACACGCTAAAGAACCCTCACTGCTTAATGGCCGTAAATTTGAAACCCTTCACCGATCCAATCTAATCAAAATTAGATCTTATGACCCGGTCAGCGATAATAGATGAGCGGATCATAGGATCTGATTTTAACTAGATTATCAACAAACTTCTGGACAATGTAGACGTTTGACTGATGGCCTATGTCATTATGATAGTGGAAAATGACGTAAAAAATGGAATTCTTTTCCCACTTTCAAACAATCAAACTTGGTACCAATCATCCTAAGGTGAAGGGGATTTAGGTTTGTTCAAATGAAGAGTCATACCACCTACAAAGGGGGTACACATATTTCCCTCCTTTGTATAAAAGGTGAAGATAACAAACAGTGATCAATCTCATAACTCCTATAAGCAATACAAAATAGAGAGTTGGGCAAACACGGACCCCTGGACACAGCAGAGGTGGGATCAGGTGCCTAGGAGGAGTAAGCATCCCCTGTCGACCGGTCACACCCGCCGTGAAAGTCGCGGTTTGAATCCTGGTCGCGACAGACCTAAGTCGTTAAAACAGGTAGTGACAGTTCCATCGCCAAACGCTCGGCATCAGGTGTGAATGTCAACGGGTCGTCGGAGATGACGATAAAAACGGATGTCCCGTGTCACTGTAGGTGTGGCACGCTAAAGACCCTTCACCTGCTCGATGGCCATAAGCGCCGAGCATAGGCCTAAAATTTTAAGCCCTTCACCGGTATTGGTGACGTCTCCATATGAGAAATGAAAAAATTTTGAATTTTTTAGAATTATACAAAATCACAGTTGACATTTGGCCTTATTTTGGTTGGAACGTTTCACCTTACTTCTAACACAGAAATATGGGAAGGGGGGGGGGGTCGTCTACTGTGCAACTGGATATAGATGCCCTGAACTCTCTTTCACGAGTTTTCGTCGTATTGCCCCTGGTATAGCTTGAAGTATAATTTGTAATACTCATAGTTCTTTCAATTTTCTAAATATTTCTAAGGAATTTTATAAATTTTTAGATATTACTTTAAACGAATTTCAATTTTAATGTTTCTATGCTAACGTTCTAAACATGCTCAATATATATTTATAAGTCCTTCTTACGATTGTATGAATCGTTAGTAGCTTGTTAAAACGATTTAAAATTTTAGTTTTTAATTCAAACGACACACAACTTTTTTCGTATATAAAAATATGAAAGTTTAAAAAAGAATATTGGATATATTTTCATTCAAATAAAAGTATTTAATTAAAACTGTCAACGAATACATATATCTTGAATTTCTTCAGCTGAATCGCTAAACTTGGAGATGCTTACTCCTCCTAGGCAGCTGATCCCACCTCTGATATATCCAGGGGTCTGTGTTTGTCCAACGTTTTATTTTATATTGCTTATAGGAGTTATGAGATTGATCATTGTTCGTTATCTTCACCTTTCACTTTAGTGTGTATGTGTATATTACGGAGGTGGGGTTCATATTCTTTGGAATAGCTAATATCCACATAAAAATGTATAAGACAGGTAAAAATGGGGCGAAGGTATACCATCACTTTTAGGTTAGTATATCCCATATCAACTCCATTATTGTTTGCACCAAACCAGACATCTATACAGCTTGATTTCTTTAAAGCACACACTTTTCAAGATTTATTGTAGTGATTTTCATGTGTGTTGTCATGCAGTTATTGGTAGTGAGTTTCATGTGTGTTTACAACGAGTGTAATTATGCAGTGAGTTTCACGTGTGGTTACAAAGAGTGTAATTATGTAGTGAGTTTCATGTGTGTTTACAAAGAGTTTGATTATGTGGTGAGTTTCATGTGTGTTTACAAAAAGTGTAATTATGTAGTGAGTTTCATGGAAAATTGCAATAGTTTAATTTTAGAATGATTTAAAATCACACCAGACACGTGGCCTTCATTTACGATCTTACCTATAATGGGGGCGGGGGGTCGTCTACTGAGGTTAATCTACAGAGGAATTGCATATCAACGCCCTTTCTTTCACAACTTTCACTTGTACAGCAGATGAATTCGTGCCCTAATGTAGCTTTAAAATCATTTTGCAAATACATCTAACGATTGCTTTAAAAAAATATCTAATCTTCTGCTAACGGTGTATAAAGTTGTAAGAACGATTTAGAAAATCTTGAGAAAATTTAAACATCTTCAAAACGTTAAAATAGAGATACTGAGATTTAAAGGGACTGGTTCACGTTTTTCGTAAGAAATGTATTTCATTTTTTATGTTAAAAATTAAAAATATAACTAATTTAAAGTTGACAACCAAAATTTGGACCGTCTTAATGCAAGGATAAAAGGAATATTTTAGCTTTGATTCTGTGTTATGTAAACAAAGACTCGAGTCTTTTTATGTAAACAAACAAACCAATGAAACATTAATTTTGTAATTTAAAGCATCTTCATTTTGTACAATTACAAATTTTAACTTTTAAATGACACATTTTACCTGAAGTATACTTGAAATGGGATATATATAATAAACTTGAATCAATATCCATTTATTTTAAAACTTCAAAAACAATAACACACCTCAATCTTTGTTTTCAAAACAAATGATAAACTCTATATAATGAGCTTCTGTCATGACGAATAACCTTAATTTTATTGTGAAACCTTCTAAACATATTAGACGGAAGATTTTGATCATTTAAAGTGAAAAACAAAATTTTGGGTAAAATTGTGAATCAGTCCCTCTTGAGAATTTTTCACTCATATGGAAACTACTTTGTAAAAAGGGGTTCTATTATGTACGGTACACACTCAGTACACAGGGACCTGCAGGATAACCGCATTACGACATGCAGGTATTTTATACAGGACAGGCACGTACATGTATGTAGCATAATTTTTCAACAGGGGGAGGGGAAGCCGGAAAAAATTCCTACACCATTGTCTAAATTTCTTGACGAGCAAATAAAAATAAATAAATGGATAAATGAATAGATAAACCAAAAAAAGCATTTTCAAAAAGTTCTTCTTTAGGACAATCAGCACTTAAATTCTCCAAACTCGAGGTGGGGATGCGGGAGTAACGTGCAACTTTTAAAAAATTCCGAAAATTTAAAATTGAGGGATGTTACATGTATTAGCGTCGACTCATAAAAAATCCCAAACTTCGACTTCTTAAATAGGGGGAGGGGGTTTCGCACCTTTCAATACATGTACACAAGTTCAATTCATAACGTCGACTATTTAACTGAAGATCTCGGGTTCGAGTCCAGTAGGGGTTTTAATTTTTTATCAGATTGCTTTCTTTTTGACTAAATAAAGTAAATTTGAAAGTTTTCAAATTCAAAACAGTGTTGTAAATATCCTCTACTTTATATCCATATCAAATTTTTCTGATGTAGCATATCTCCTTATAACAGCAGAATTTTGTGACATTACGAATGAAATGCAAGATCAGGTCTTATTATTTGTATGACGCGCACTTGCCAATTTGTACATAGTCATGTTTAATACCCCCCCCCCCTTTATTTTGTAACTACATCAACTAGAAGTCTAAAGATTTGATAACAATGTGGACTTTAAATCTATTGAAGCAGTAGATGACACGTACTTAGGTAGTGTATACAGGGTCGATCTCGTCACGTACAGGTATTTAAAGCACGGGACTACACTGAAGGTCGAAAGAACAGGGAAGCCATGTTGGATTTTTACAGGTGAGACAAAGTTATTACTATTATATACACATCACGGTGTCACCAAATCATTATAATTGTATAAGGTATATGTTTGTTGTATATGGTATATGTTTGATCAGAATTATTAATGAGACATTAGGTTTGATGACACTGGTCATTTTAACGTGAATTTTAGAAATTTGGGGGGTGGGGGGGGGTGATGTCGCAAAAGGTACTATTGTAATATACGTACATATAAATCTATGACGATAATATACATGTAATAATAATCTATCTTGGTATAATTCTAGCGTGTAAATTGTTTAGATCTGTAGCAAGTTTTTTGAAGTTCCCATCTAAATGATTTATATCCAATGTTTATTTCTAAACGATTTATATCTAATGTTTATTTCTAAACGATTTATATCCAATGTTTATTTCATGTCCTGCAATTGAAAACTGACACTCAAAAATAATATTCATTTCTCTATTAACAGTGAACTACTCATGTGACCCAGACACCAGACATGCTGCACCCCCGGCGCAGTGCCCAGGAGGTCCTACTGTGCGACTCCTGTGAAACTGCCCCCCTACAGAGTCACTGTGAACGTTGTAATATAAATCTCTGTACTAACTGTGTAGGAAAACATCTCTTGGATTCGTCTAGAAAACACCGCGTCATACCGTTCATAGAGAGAAGTTCTACTCCCAACTACCCAAAATGTCCAAGCCACCCTGACAAACAATGTGAACTTCACTGTGAGAAATGCGACCTTCCCGTCTGTTCTACCTGCGCCTTATTTGGTAAACATAAAGGTCACGATATATCAGATATTCAGAAAAAACTCAGCGCTAAAACACAAGATTTACGAAAAGATTTGGAAGAACTTGAGACCAGAATTTTCCCTCGATATGAAGAAATTGTTTCCAATGTCCAAACTGAGAAAGCCGAGTTAGAAACGAAGTACGGGAAACTGACCACAGCTGCCGACCAACATGGAGAAGTCTTACACCGTGAGATCACCGCCATTGTCAACAAACGGAAATCCGACATTGCGGAGATGAAAACTAAACATCTAGCTGCCTTAAATAAAAACACAGATGAAATCACACACAGTATTACTAAACTCAAACAAATCATTCTAAATCTGAAGGCAATATTGGAATCCAATGACGTCTCCCTAATCTCTACCTACAAATCTAGGAATGCCGAGTTCAGGAGATTACCACCAAAAGTCCAAGTTACATTACCAAGTTTGTCAGCTCAGAAAATAAACACAGAACAGCTCCGTGAAATGTTTGGTTCTCTGCCGCCATTATCCATTAACACAGAAGAACAAGGCTACACAATGAAGTCAGCAGAAGCTGTGTCGTCTCCTCCAGTCAAACCACTGCTTAATGAACCGCGCGTCACCGCCAGCATAGACACTGGGTATAGATACGGACTATACAGTGTTAGCTGTGTCAGTGAAGAACAAGTCTGGACACGCGGGGATAACGAAATCATGAAGCTCCTCAACCTCCGGGGTAAACTACTGACATCAATACAAACCAAGTCAAGGAACTCACCAGAGGACATAGCAGTGACACGGGACGGGGATCTTGTTTATACTGACTATAATGATAAGACTATAAACCTGGTCAAGAATAAACAGATACAGACCGTGATCACACTACAGGGGTGGGGACCTCACGGTGTCTGCCATACCGCCTCTGATGATCTCCTGGTTACCATGATCAGTGATGATGGAAAACAATCCAAAGTCGTGCGTTACTCCGGCTCCACAGAGAAACAAAGCATTCAGTTTGATGATCAGGGTCGTCCTCTCTATTCATCTGCTCGTCGCATCAGTGAGAACAGGAACTTGGATATCTGTGTGGCTGACTGGGGAGTTCATGCAGTAGTGGTGGTCAATCAGTCAGGAAAACTCCGATTTAGATACACTGGTCATCCCTCTAATACCGAGCAATCATTTGATCCACGCGGCATCACTACAGACAGCCAGAGTCACATCCTGACAGTAGACCTTAACAATCACCGTATCCACATCCTAGATCAGGACGGACAGTTCCTCCGTTACATTCACTGTGATTTACGCGCTCCATGGGGTTTATGTGTGGACATCAGAGACAACCTCTTTGTGGCTGAGTGTGGCACTGCTAAAGTGAAGAAAATCCAATATCTATAAACACAGTGTTAATTACATATCTCTACACAGTGTTAATTACACATCTCTACACAGTGTTAATTACACATCTCAACAGTGTTAATTACGGATCCAAACACGGTGTTAATTACAGATATAAACACCATGTTAATTACCTAGCTATTTAAACCTACAGGTACATGTACTTAAAGTAGCGATTTCTACTTACTTTTACCTGTTTTAGAAAATATAAATAAATAATGATTAAGGCGCATCTTTTAAACAGGTCAGTCGTTTTATGTAGCATGTTGTGCATGTGCACGGCAAAATTCGGAGTGTAAATTTGAATACTTTATGAGGGTGGAGAATGCAGAGGAAATGCATGAAAATTCGCCCCAAAAACCTTTAATGTAAAAATGCATGAAGGTAGACTTTAAAATTAATACAGATTTGTAAGACATGCTACACTCTTTATCACGTAGCTTTGATTCTAAGCTGCTAAAAAATGGAACTGGGTGTTGTTATTGATGCAAATTTGAAAGGTTAGAAAGTAAACATTTTTTGTCCAATATTTTTGTGGTATTCATCGTCAGTGTAAGTGAATCAAGATATCTGGTACACGCCATATTACGCCGTTCCTGCGTTTGACCACGAAATGCAAGTAAAGGAAAAAGTAGGTAAAAATAGCTACCTGGAGAAGGTTTAAATACCTACGTAGCTAGAAGTAGCTACGTAGGTAGAAATAGTCTTTGGACTGGACCTGTTTAAAACTTAGTCATTACAACTATGTGATGCTTACAAAAGTGTGTATGCTGTGTAATTAACATGTGTATTGATAAAGTTATATTTATCTTAGGCCTATATTGAACATTATTCTGTTTGTCAAGTTTTAAACTACAGTGTATATCTTTTGATATTTGTATTATGTTTCAATGTATATATTATAGATAAACATTCATAGAATACCATCTTACATTATGACTGAGTACTTACTTAGCTGTGTAGTACAATCTCTCACCAGAGGGCGTATTACGCTACGCGACAACACCTCTGTCAACGTCTAAATGTCAAGATTCTTGGCAAAACTTATTTCTACCTATTGCATTATAAAGTATGATTTTACAAGTTTTAGTGTTAAGCTTAAGATCTTAGAGTAAGTTCACAAAAACAACGAATTCCATGATTATTTTAGTATTATTGGATGAATGAATATTTATATAAAACCTTTTAATTCGCTCAGGTGTCTCATATTTACCAGCTTCTGCGTTTATAAAATTCAGACAAGTGTTTGATTTGCTTAGATATGATCATTACAGTTTGATATGCTAAGTTAGTTTTAGTACGTTTTGATATGATTTTTAGACGTTGACAGAGGTATTAGTGGAGTGTAGCGGGAACGATAACTCTGGGTAGAGATTGTGTGTAGTACAGTAACAGAGTGTGACCCCCAAACATCCAGTCTTCTGATCCAAGGTCACAGTCTTCTGTTTACCATCAATGACGTCACAACACGTATCTCCACAGTCCTACAAAATCAACACAGACAGATAGAAATCTTATCAAACTCAATTTCCAAGAATATTGTATTAATTTACCTCAACAAAGTACAGCCTTCATTTTGCCTATCTGAACAATTCTGCACAGAATGCTGCACTTATTAGTGGTAAAACTATGATTTATCATCAGATTTTGTAAATTGATTAGCTCACCGGGACGATTTCCAGACCACAGGGGCTCAGTTGTCAGATACTGAAGTTTTGTATTATTTGTTCCCGAATAATAAATTAAAGTTTTGCATGATTTGTGTCCGGATAATAGATTATATAAATAAATACCACCACCAAAATCCGGGGTTTTTTTTAGGTTTTAAAAAAGGTGTATCATGTGTACATATTTAATGTACACATGATACACCTTTTTTAAAACCTCGGGGAAAAAAGGATTTTGGTGGTGGATTTTATTTATATAATCTATTATTCGGACACAAATCATGCAAAACTGCAATATCTGACAACCGAGCCCCTGTGCTTCAAATTTAGGCCTATGCTCAGCGCTTACGGTCATTGAGCAGTGAGGGTTCTTTAGCGTGCCACACCTACTGTGACACGGGACATCAGTTTCTAAGGTCATCTCCGAGGACCCGTGACATTCCATCTGATGCCGAACGTTTGGCGATAGAATTGTCACTACCTGTTTTAACAACTTAGGTCTGTCGCGGCCAAGATTCGAACCCCGACCTTCCACATGTGGGGCGAACGCTTTCCCTCTAGACCACAGATGCATTATAAGGGAACATTCATTTGGTACCGAGACTTTCTATCTAGTGACCTTGACATTTGACCTACTTTTTGAAAACATTAACCTGGGCTACATCTTTTGAATCAAAGGGGATAGGGTTTTGATATTCACATATAGATACTTCATGAAGAGACATTTGTTTGGGTACCTTGACATTTGACCTTGTAAACTTGACCTTCGACTTTGACCTACTTTTCAAAAACTTTATACTTTGTTATATCTTTTGAACCAAAAGTAAAATGACTTTGATATTTCATATTTACATGTCTCATGACCAAGCCTTAGATATAGTATCAAAACCTATTGACCTTGGACTTTGGCCTAATTTTCAAAAACTTTAACCTTTTGAACTAATGGGGGTGGTGGTGAAGTAGAGTCGTGCTTCCGACGAGCTATGTTATATTCTGACATATTTTGTTTTTGTATTTCTGACTGATGAATAATCTACAAGAATTAACAATTCAATGGAAAACAAAGTTATTCTCAGATTCAAATAAAAAAAAAATTCCCTGCTTGTGGGACTAACCAGTCACTTATCTGACCATCAATGAATTTTGTGGAATGGTCAGAGCGTTATGAAGAATAAGTCCAGGAGACTGGCTTTGGTGTGGGTCCTGCGATTTGGGAAGAACTATACATCCAATCGTCTCCTCGCACCATACTTTGATTTTCATGTACTCGAGTTCAACCAGAATCTCTCAGATCTATCAAAAGAAATGTTTTATCATATGATATCAGATAAATTCCTAAAAGAACAGGGTTCCTTGTATTTAAATGAAAAAATCAACAGCATAATTATTTGGAACCACAAAAAAATTATTTGAAAAATAAAAACGAATATATGAATAAATCGTCATTTTGATTCAGATTTTTGACAAAGAAACACCTTTTTAAAGTGGATCAAAATAGGGAGTGGCAAAGTGGGGGGTGGGGGTGGGGGTAAACACCTATACACCCTCTAAATCCGACACTGCCTGAAATAGTTAGTTTTAGCTCACCTGAGCTAACAAGTTAGCTTTTTTTGATCACCTTTTGTCTCTCATTTGTCTGTGAACTTTGCACATTTTCACCTTCTCCAGAACCATTGGACCAATATCAATCAAACTTGGTAAGTTGGTATAAATCATCCTTTGTGTAAAGGGGCTTCAGGTTTGGTCAAATGAAGAGCCATACCAACTACAAAGGGGAAAGAATAACGAAATGCAAAAATAGGATGGGGTCATTTAAAAATCTTCTCAAGAACCGCCGGGCATGTTGAAATTTACGTGAAAGCTTCCCGAGACAGTGCAGATTCAAGTTTGTTCAAAACATGGCCCTGGGGTTAGGGTGGAGTCACAATAGAGGATCAAAGTTTTACATGCAGGTAAGGGCGCCAATAATTAAAAATGTCTTCAGTTATCTGCGTTTACATTAATTAGGCGCTTCAGTACAAGATTAAGAGGATGTTCATGGAACAAAATGAGGCCTTTTTTCGAGTACAGGTGTACACCTGAAGTATAGATACTGATCCCCCCCCCACCCCCTTGATAATTTTTTTGCGGCGATAATTTCTCTGAAATGTGCAGATTCCCCGTCTATCTCATCCCTCTTTCGATTTATGGAATCGTTTCACGCATTTTGAAAGCTTTAGAGATTGGCCTTCTACCGACTCATTTTATCATAGAGACAGGGAATGCACACATTTCAGAGAAATTATCAATTTGATTGGGGGGGGGGGGTTATTAGTATCCATATTTCAGCAATCTGATTAAAATAAGATCTTAGATCCGCTCCGTTATTGATATGTCGCTACACAAAGATCTGAAGACATCCCGTATGTAGCAACATAGCAATAACGGAGCGGATCAAAGATCTTATTTTAATCAGATTGCATCAGATCCTCCTAGGCACCTGATCCCACCTCTGGTATGTCCAGGGGTCCGTGTTTGCCCAACTCTCTATTTTGTATTGCTTGTAGGAGTTATGAGATTGATCACTGTTCGTTATCTTCACCTTTCATACTTCAGGTGCCATGCCTGTGATCTTGACTGTACAGCATGAATTTAGCTGGACTAGAAGTTCTCTCATTTAAATCATATTCTGCAGTAAATAAAAACATGACGTAATCCAGTCATTATAACTTACCTAACAGTACATTACCTGACAATCACTAAGTACTATTCTCCAACGCAAGTCCTTCGTCTGACAGGATGCAAGTGTCGTCTGATCAATCAAGAAAGACAACCTTTCTCTTGCTGTGACGTAGTAAACAGTAAAAACTGTAGGAGTTATATTTCTTGATATATACCCTGATGGGATACCAATCCAGGTGCGGATCCAGAAATTGAAATTAGGGGCATAACTTCACGAGGCAAGGGTCTGTCTTAAGACTTTCAGTGGGTCCAGGGCGAAGCCCTGTTGGGGCCCAAGGATTGAAGCCTTGCTGCAGCCCAGGGGGCGAAGCCCCCGCAAGCTCCTGTGGTCATTTAAAATCACAAAACTTCTTACGACTAAGATCATACATATTTTTATTTCTGTCTTACCCAAATATGAGCGTAACTACGCCAAAACTAATAATGCAAGTTTTAGCGTTTGTGTTTATACAGTGTGTACTTAATTTTACTCATTCAGGGATTTATTGGTGAAGAATTATCAAAGAAAATTATGTACAGTGCTTTAAGATTAAGATTTGTTTTTGTGAAATGGGCCACTGAATTTTAAAGGGCTTGAAATATGTCTTCTATATAGTCAATTTTACTATTTTGCGTCATTTTAATGAAATTGATAAAATAATACGGGTAAAAAAAAAATTGAATGAAATGGAAGCCCTTTCAATATATCACATGTAGTTTACAGTTCATATAGCCTGTAGTTAATGTTCTAAACTTTTTTGAAATTCCCTTCCTCATAAGCTGTCCTACTGATATGTCCAGCCCTATGGGCCCAAAATTATAATAAACTTATCTTATAAGTAAGATCTTGTCATTCGTTTCGCTGAGAGCAGAAAAAATAGTTGCTTTTTTTTCAATTTATTTATTTATTTTTTATTTTCTATTTATTTATTTATTTTTATTTTTATTCATTTATTTATTTATTTATATACGGTATATATATTTTTGCTTTTGTTGGTTTTGTAAACAAAACACCATGATTTACCCTAGATTTACTAAAAATTTCCTTTCAACTGAAAGCACCCCAGCATTACTTTATAAAGAAAATATTTAAATGTTAAATAAATCTGGGTGATGTTAAATGAAAGTTTATACATGTACAAAGAAGGAGAATTTTCGAATTTAATCATAACTGACAGGTTTTCCTTCAACGAGGTATTTTTATAGAATATCAATCAATCTAAATTTCTGATCCATAAAAAGTGCGCGTGAAAATGACCTACTCTGCTTCAATGCGTGAATCTACAGTCGGGGGGTGGGGTGTCCTTGGATTTGCAAAGTATATATATATATATATATATATATATATATATATAATGTACTTACTGGAATAATTTATTTTATACCCTCCCGGCTTCTCACTTAAAATTTTCATGATTGCCGGTGATTTTTGAAACACGTTTATTAGTTAACCCAATGTTTTTAACCTTAGGTTAAAACTCAGTGAGATGCCCTGAAAAACAAATCTTACACACAGTAGATGTGACACGCTAAAGAACCCTCACTGCTTAATGGCCGTAAATTTGAAACCCTTCACCGATCCAATCTAATCAAAATTAGATCTTATGACCCGGTCAGCGATAATAGATGAGCGGATCATAGGATCTGATTTTAACTAGATTATCAACAAACTTCTGGACAATGTAGACGTTTGACTGATGGCCTATGTCATTATGATAGTGGAAAATGACGTAAAAAATGGAATTCTTTTCCAACTTTCAAACAATCAAACTTGGTACCAATCATCCTAAGGTGAAGGGGATTTAGGTTTGTTCAAATGAAGAGTCATACCACCTACAAAGGGGGTACACAGATTCCCCTCCTTTGTATAAAAGGTGAAGATAACAAACAGTGATCAATCTCATAACTCCTATAAGCAATACAAAATAGAGAGTTGGGCAAACACGGACCCCTGGACACAGCAGAGGTGGGATCAGGTGCCTAGGAGGAGTAAGCATCCCCTGTCGACCGGTCACACCCGCCGTGAAAGTCGCGGTTTGAATCCTGGTCGCGACAGACCTAAGTCGTTAAAACAGGTAGTGACAGTTCCATCGTCAAACGCTCGGCATCAGGTGTGAATGTCAACGGGTCGTCGGAGATGACGATAAAAACGGATGTCCCGTGTCACTGTAGGTGTGGCACGCTAAAGACCCTTCACCTGCTCGATGGCCGTAAGCGCCGAGCATAGGCCTAAAATTTTAAGCCCTTCACCGGTATTGGTGACGTCTCCATATGAGAAATGAAAAAATTTTGAATTTTTTAGAATTATACAAAATCACAGTTGACATTTGGCCTTATTTTGGTTGGAACGTTTCACCTTACTTCTAACACAGAAATATGGGAAGGGGGGGGGGGTCGTCTACTGTGCAACTGGATATAGATGCCCTGAACTCTCTTTCACGAGTTTTCGTCGTATTGCCCCTGGTATAGCTTGAAGTATAATTTGTAATACTCATAGTTCTTTCAATTTTCTAAATATTTCTAAGGAATTTTATAAATTTTTAGATATTACTTTAAACGAATTTCAATTTTAATGTTTCTATGCTAACGTTCTAAACATGCTCAATATATATTTATAAGTCCTTCTTACGATTGTATGAATCGTTAGTAGCTTGTTAAAACGATTTAAAATTTTAGTTTTTAATTCAAACGACACACAACTTTTTTCGTATATAAAAATATGAAAGTTTAAAAAAGAATATTGGATATATTTTCATTCAAATAAAAGTATTTAATTAAAACTGTCAACGAATACATATATCTTGAATTTCTTCAGCTGAATCGCTAAACTTGGAGATGCTTACTCCTCCTAGGCAGCTGATCCCACCACTGATATATCCAGGGGTCTGTGTTTGTCCAACGTTTTATTTTATATTGCTTATAGGAGTTATGAGATTGATCATTGTTCGTTATCTTCACCTTTCACTTTAGTGTGTATGTGTATATTACGGAGGTGGGGTTCATATTCTTTGGAATAGCTAATATCCACATAAAAATGTATAAGACAGGTAAAAATGGGGCGAAGGTATACCATCACTTTTAGGTTAGTATATCCCATATCAACTCCAATATTGTTTGCACCAAACCAGACATCTATACAGCTTGATTTCTTTAAAGCACACACTTTTCAAGATTTATTGTAGTGATTTTCATGTGTGTTGTCATGCAGTTATTGGTAGTGAGTTTCATGTGTGTTTACAACGAGTGTAATTATGCAGTGAGTTTCACGTGTGGTTACAAAGAGTGTAATTATGTAGTGAGTTTCATGTGTGGTTACAAAGAGTGTAATTATGTAGTGAGTTTCATGTGTGTTTACAAAGAGTTTGATTATGTGGTGAGTTTCATGTGTGTTTACAAAAAGTGTAATTATGTAGTGAGTTTCATGGAAAATTGCAATAGTTTAATTTTAGAATGATTTAAAATCACACCAGACACGTGGCCTTCATTTACGATCTTACCTATAATGGGGGCGGGGGGTCGTCTACTGAGGTTAATCTACAGAGGAATTGCATATCAACGCCCTTTCTTTCACAACTTTCACTTGTACAGCAGATGAATTCGTGCCCTAATGTAGCTTTAAAATCATTTTGCAAATACATCTAACGATTGCTTTAAAAAAATATCTAATCTTCTGCTAACGGTGTATAAAGTTGTAAGAACGATTTAGAAAATCTTGAGAAAATTTAAACATCTTCAAAACGTTAAAATAGAGATACTGAGATTTAAAGGGACTGGTTCACGTTTTTCGTAAGAAATGTATTTCATTTTTTATGTTAAAAATTAAAAATATAACTAATTTAAAGTTGACAACCAAAATTTGGACCGTCTTAATGCAAGGATAAAAGGAATATTTTAGCTTTGATTCTGTGTTATGTAAACAAAGACTCGAGTCTTTTTATGTAAACAAACAAACCAATGAAACATTAATTTTGTAATTTAAAGCATCTTCATTTTGTACAATTACAAATTTTAACTTTTAAATGACACATTTTACCTGAAGTATACTTGAAATGGGATATATATAATAAACTTGAATCAATATCCATTTATTTTAAAACTTCAAAAACAATAACACACCTCAATCTTTGTTTTCAAAACAAATGATAAACTCTATATAATGAGCTTCTGTCATGACGAATAACCTTAATTTTATTGTGAAACCTTCTAAACATATTAGACGGAAGATTTTGATCATTTAAAGTGAAAAACAAAATTTTGGGTAAAATTGTGAATCAGTCCCTCTTGAGAATTTTTCACTCATATGGAAACTACTTTGTAAAAAGGGGTTCTATTATGTACGGTACACACTCAGTACACAGGGACCTGCAGGATAACCGCATTACGACATGCAGGTATTTTATACAGGACAGGCACGTACATGTATGTAGCATAATTTTTCAACAGGGGGAGGGGAAGCCGGAAAAAATTCCTACACCATTGTCTAAATTTCTTGACGAGCAAATAAAAATTAATAAATGGATAAATGAATAGATAAACCAAAAAAACATTTTCAAAAAGTTCTTCTTTAGGACAATCAGCACTTAAATTCTCCAAACTCGAGGTGGGGATGCGGGAGTAACGTGCAACTTTTAAAAAATTCCGAAAATTTAAAATTGAGGGATGTTACATGTATTAGCGTCGACTCATAAAAAATCCCAAACTTCGACTTCTTAAATAGGGGGAGGGGGTTTCGCACCTTTCAATACATGTACACAAGTTCAATTCATAACTTCGACGTTACATTTTTATATTTCAATACTATTATAAAATATGGGAGGGGTCACCAAATATATCTTTTAACATTAAAAGGTGTTGAGAAAAGTTGGGGGATGGCAACACCCCCTCCCCTATTATACGTGCCTGCAGGAAACACGTTTTATATTCTATGGTTGAACAACCCAGGTACCGTGAAACCTTACAGGCATTACTCTCTAATTGATTTCTCACTAGACGTTGGCCAGTGTCTGATCGGAAACTTCTTCAGTCCGATGAGAAAACGGCTTGCATGTGAGATACACCAGCGAAAAAAGCGTCGGTGTCGATGGTGTAGTTCTCTATGCGTGATCGAGGCGAGACAGTGTACGCATTATTTTTATAATATAAATAGAAAAAAATCAGTAACAATTTAGATCATATAACGCTCTAAATATATGGTACACTGTTTTATCAGTATATTCACCGTCGCAAACCACGCCTAATGTTCATACGTTCGGTACTCCCGGACTTAGTAAGCGTGACTAGCGCGGATGCAATATACTTGTAGTTGGCTTATTGTATTATAAACGAACCAAGCTATTGACGCATTTATGATCTACTGAACAATATTATATTAGAATTTGGAGAGTAAAGGTATTTAATTTCTATAGGCATATGGTTTGTATGTATTGTAGGTTTATAAACCTTACATGTATATTTGAACTTGTACTGCTAGTTTTCATGATATCATTACGTACATGACGTAAATATTGTGATAGTTTATTGAACAATTTTTCTATTTCAAGGGAAGAAAAGGATGAAAAACTCATTTTAGCGATTTATGGATTATTGTGTTGCCATGGCAACCATAACATCAGGTCATACTACATAATTCAAAACTTAGTGTAGCAGTTTACTGGTTAATTTGTATTTTCATGTGAAGGAAGGGATGAAAATCAACAATGAAAATGTACCGGAAAAAAACCCAACAACATACAATGAAAATGTACCGAAAAAAAACCCAACAACATATTTTTGTGATTCATGGACTCATTTAGTTGCCATGGTAACTGTAAAAATTCGTTACACTGCATAATTAGAAACTTATTTTTTTTTCATTTTGAAATTTTTATGAGTTATATTCTAAAAATATACGAAGAGAGAGTTTTAATTTTCATTAAAACTTTTCTTTATCAAGTTTTAAGGAACATTTTACAATAATTACAGGTACTATAAGTCTACTGTAACTTATGCGCATATTGTACTTCAATGTTAATGTACATCTACAATAAATGACACTAAATTTTATGAATGCATGTTATACATGCATATGAATACAACTATTCCTAAAATTTATTTAAATGAAGGCTGATAAACATTCAATTTGTGTGTTTTAGGTGACGAAAATGGTGAAAATACACATCTTTGGGATTTATGGAGTATTTTTGTTGTCATGGCAACCGTTACACCATATTTTAGTGCATAATTAAAATCTTCAAGATTTTTCCTTTCAGAATATGCATAGGTTATATTACGAAAATATGACTAGAAAATGCTTTAATTTCAATTTGAAATATTTGTATCAGCTTTGAAGGAAAACTCGAAAATTTCTGGTAGTTAAAGGGTTAAGAGGGAGTACATTCATGCATGTTGTGTCTGTTTTCAGATCCTTTTCAGTTTATCAATTAAACATATCTATATCAAAATAACGAATTTCTAAAGATTTATAAGTATTTAGAAAATCGCCAGATATATTTACAAAATATTTCTATAGCTACTTTTGGGCACGAATCCATCTATTGCACAACGGAAAGTTGTGAAAGAAAGTTCAGGGGATCAACATGCAATTACTCAGTAGACACCCCTCTCCTTATAGGTTCCGGTCAATGAAGATCACATGCCTACTGTAATTTTGAATACTATATTTACCAGACTTGTAAACCGTAGTTTACAATCGTGAAACCGTATTTATCAGATAAGCTATGTTTTGCAATCGCTAATGATTGTTTTCATTGTTAATTATAGTTTACGCTTGTGAAACATAGATTATCTGTTAACTATGGTTTACAGATGTGAAATATAGATTAACGTCGTTAACTATAGTTTACGGTCCGTAAACTATAGTTCACAGTCGATAAACCTAGTTTATCGACTGTGAAACTATGTTTAGCTCATTTTTGTGAATTTGGAGTGCCATACTCACTAGGTAATTATTCTCGGGGAGGGGGGTTGGGGGTTAGAATAGGTCCCCAGTATCCTTTGCTTAGCTTAGGTCATTCGGATGAGACCGCAAAAAAAAAAAAAAAAAAAAAAAAAAATACAAAAAAACCCCCAAAACACGAGTTCCATTGCCACAGTATGTGTGTCATGATAAAAATCTCTCCTTGTTCAAAGGCCATAAGCGACGAGCATAGGAATAAATTTAGCAGCCATTCACCGGCAATAGTGAACGTCTCCATGTGAGTGAAAGATTCGCGATAGGAATGTTAAACAATATTCAATCAATCTATCACTACGTAATTATCCTCTTTGTTAACAGACATGGAACTCACTACAAGAAAATGGTTATTGAACCCACTACTTCATTGATAACACACATGAAAATCACTTGGAGTTGATACGAGGTATGGTAACACAAAAGTAATGGTATACCTTCGCCCCATTTTTACCTGTCTTGCATGTATATGTGGATCTTTGCTACTCCAAAGAGTATAAAGATAGATCACGGGGGTGCGGTTCAGGTTATAGTCATATTCTTTGGAATAGCTAATATGCACATAGAATGTATGAGGCAGGTAAAAGTGGCGCGAAGGGATATTTCTTTCATCCCCCCAAGACTTATAAGATCTTATACCTTGTTTGCACCAGGCCAAAGACCTGTAGTTTGATTTTTTAAAGCACTCACTTCAAGATTTACTCTAGTGATTTTCATTTGTGTTGTCAGTAGTGATTGATTCATTGATTGGATATTGTTTAACGTACCTTTCGAGAATTTTTCACTGATATGGAGACGCCGGTGAAGGGCTGCGAAATTCAGAAATATGCATGGCACTTACGGCCTATGAGCAGGGAGGGATCTTTATCGTGTTACACCTGCTGTAATATGTAGCCTCTTTTGCGGTCTCGTCTGTAGGAATCAATTTAGTCTCCTTTTACGACAAGCAAGGGGTACCGAGGACCTATTCTAACCCGGATCCCAAGGGGACCTGGCAGTTATGTACAGTGGATTGAAGGCCAATTTCAATGTACGGTAGTGAGTTTCATGTGTTTACAACGAGTGCAATTATGTAGTGAGTTTAATTGGAAATTGTAATAGATTAATATTAGAATCATTCAAAGTCACAAGACACTCGACCTTCATTTGATCGGAACGGTCCACCTTACCTATAAGGGAGAGGGGGTCTACTGAGCAATATGCCAAGTTGATGTCCTGAACTTTTTTTCACAACTTTCCGTGGTACAGTACATTAATGTGTGACCTAATGTAGCGTTCAGCATATTTGTTAAAGATTTCTAACGATTTTCTATATATTTTTAACGATTTTAAAAATGTCTAAAAATTCGTTAATTCAATTTGGACATATTTTATGGCGGGCGGGTTGATGGTACAGGGGTTTCGGCAGTGTCGATTGAAGTCAGCATTTCGCAAATTCTATGGTCGTTATAGCGATCTAGTTCGTCAATACAGCCTATCATTGGGTCAAATGCTGTCCGACATGTTTTATACCGATTGTTAGGCCGTTCTTGGCACATTGATTTGGACTACGGATAACTCCGTTCACCTCATTAGGATATAGGGCTCACGGCGGGTGTGACCGGTCAACAGGGGATGCTTACTCCTCCTAGGCACCTAATCCTACCTCTGGTGTGTCCAGGGGTCCGTGTTTGCCCAACTATCTATTTTGTATTGCCCGTAGGAGTTATGAAATTGATCACTG
Source organism: Ostrea edulis (assembly GCF_947568905.1). NCBI lineage: Eukaryota > Metazoa > Mollusca > Bivalvia > Ostreida > Ostreidae > Ostrea > Ostrea edulis. The sequence goes on along the minus strand of NC_079172.1, from coordinate 63,009,895 downwards.
TTCGTTATCTTCACCTTTTATGTGTGTGTGTAGAGCACAGGGGCGCGGTTCATATTCCTATTCTTTGGAATAGCTAATATCCACATATACATGCAAGACAGGTAAAAATGGGGCGAAGGTATACCATTACGTTTAGGTTAGCAAACCCAATATCAACTCCCATACTGTTTGCACCAGGCCAGAGACCCATAGTTTGATTTCTTTAAAGCACACACATTTCCAGATTTACTGTAGTGATTTTCATGTGTTTTCAGTAAGGTAGTGGGTTGAATGTCAATTTCCTTGTAGCGAGTTTCATGTGTGTTTACAGAGTGTATCAAAATCACAGTAAGCACGTGGGCTTCTTTTGAGCGAAACGGTCCACTTTACATGTAACACAGAAATATTGGGGGGGGGGGGGGGGGGGGGGTATACTACCCTGCAGTATATAGATGTGCTTAACTTTATTTCACAACTATACCATGTACATTAGATGAATTTGTGCCCAAATTGAGCTTCAAATATATTTCTAAATACTTCTGACGATTTTCTAAATATTTCTAACAATTTTATACAAATCTTTAGAAATTCGTTTGAACAAGTTTAAATGTTCATGACTCTATTCTAACATTCTCTATGTTTTCTAAACTGTTCTCGAGATTGTCCAAGTCGCTTTTACGAATTGTTAGTACTCCGTTAGAGCGATTTATGATTTTAGTTTGTCTATTTAATCGGCACAAAGATGCTGTCGTATGTGACAGTTTTAAAAGAATATTCAATATCTCTCTTTCAAATCAAATCATATAACTCTGTCAATGGATATCTTGAATATCTTCAGCTGAAACAATAGACATTAGTATGTATGTGTTGATCAGGTGGTGCAGTTCATAATACAGATACAAATGGGGTTAAGGTATAATTTCTTGATCACGTTTAGGTTAGCACACCCCATGTTAACTCCTACATTGTTTGCAGTAGGCCAGATACCTATACAGTTTGATTTCTTTGAAGCACACATTCTTCCAGATATACTGTAGTGATTTTCATGTGTGTTGTCAATTATGTAGTGGGTTGAAGGTCGATTTCTTTGTAGTGAGTTTCATGTGTGTTTACAAAGAGTGTAATTATGTAGTGAGTTTCCTGGAAAATTGCAACAGCTTAATTTTAGAATTATTCAAAATCACAATAGACACGTATGTTACTATGACATTAAATAGATATATTCTGCAGTTACTTTTAGTCTATCATGTTTCTAAATCAGTGTAGTGAGATACCGGTAAAACTTCAAGTGTAGTCATTTGATGGTGTATACAAGAATGTGTGTGTGTGTGTGTGTGTGTGTGTGTGTTCATGTCTATACAATCATAAAACTAATCAACAGAAACATAAGTGACATACAGTTTATTAGCACTAAGACTTAACAAGACAAGTCAATAAATTAGACTAGTCTGTAATACATGATGACTATATAAGGAAAACACCAGCTCTAGGATGTGTCCACCAACAAGCTAGGATTTCTTTGTGAAGAAGGACGATATGGACATCTGTTTCCTGTTTCCTGCAGAAGGCGGAGACTTCTTCTTAGGTGAGGGTTTCTTTTTCTGCAAAAATAGTGTTTAGTTTTTATTCTTAGGATTCGGTGATTTTTCAGAATGGACTTTCACCAGTCCCTACACATTGATTAATCTTCACCACCCGACTGTATGAAGACATCAGTGATTCTCATGGTCAGGAAATACAGTAAAACCTGCTTACAATGGACATGCTTATAACGAATTCACGCTTTTTGCGGAAGTGATATTTCATTCCCCTATGTGAGGAAAATAACGAACATTTTACTGGATATAACAAAGTTTATCTATCTAACTTTATTACCTGTAGATCTGTGAGTAAAATACACACCTGTGGTGAGCCAGCTTTAGACAGATCCTTGACAGGGGGTGGCTCCTTAACCGGCGGCGGCTCTGTATCCGAGGCATCCGTGGAGTCACTCTCCCAGACCTTCTCTGTCACTACAAGAACACATTTCAGTTTATAATCCACTTCATCTTTTGTCTATGTCTGATCCATTGCAAATTAAAGAAATATCCAGCACTGTGGACAGGTAATCAGTTTGCCTTTAACCAAAGCAGGTTGTATTTGAAATATCGTTTTGCAAATTCTATTTTGAAAACGTAAAGTGCACCGCCAATAGGGGTGAAACGATGCATCGCGATGCGGCCAAATCACGATTTAGTGGTCTCGATTCGATGTTCGATTTATTCGGGGTCTCTTTCGGTTCGATACGGTTCTAAAATCATAGCACACATTGCTCTTGATAACACGGTTTCTGATTAGCCAATGGAATTGAAAATTGTCGAATCAACATACGAGTAAACTTTGCTGCATCAAAATGGACGCAGTCGAGTTGAAAAATGCACCCCCAATGTATAAATCCTGGGTATGGCAACATTTCGGCTTTAGGACAAGTGAGAAGATTGTTGCTCTATGTTAAACGTTTTTACATTATGTAGAATTTATTTGCAGAGAGCAATAAATACAAAGAAACATAAAAAATCTTATCATTAGATAAAAGTGCATGACACAAAATCGTGTCTACCTTTGTTGCTGCAAAGATTGCACCAATATCTTTGTTTTTTAGGTCAAGATTATTCCTTTTAATGTGTCTGTTGCACATTGCAATGGACTTGTCAATATGTCTTTTGAATTGTTCAAATAACTACAGAAATATTCCATCACATATTTTCATTTTTATTACATATATTTATATAATTTCTTTCACATGGTATGAATTACTTATCTTGGTTTGTACAAAGATTATACTTTTTAATTCATCTTTAACTGGACTGATGTAATTTAGCTCTCGTCAAAATGATCTTGAATGAATCTCCACCTGAACTCTGAAACACCATGGCTTACTCGCAAAGGGCTAATGGAATCTTAATTGAACAGAAAGATTAAACTGTTTACACACCATAATCATTCCCATGAGACAATTCCTCTATCTGTTCTGTGATGTGCTTGATAAGTCTTTGCAAATTTTGTCATACAATACTGCATATACAGTGGAACCCCGTTATTACGTTTTCCATTTTGTCACGATAAAATAACGTAATACCGGGGGCAACGTAATAAACGTTCCCAGTGAAATCCGTTAAAAATATCATTTGGAAATTGTATATCGTCCGTTGGTACTCCGTGAAGGGGTGTGTGAATATATCTTTACTGTTTCTTTGTTTAAAAGACTATTATACTTTGTTTTATTTACATCTTATCTTTAATGTCTGTAATTCTTCATGTTCTTATCTCTTTTCTTTATTTCTGGTGTAGGATACATAAGGATGTTTTGATAAACGTTGTTTTTTCTGCATTCGTTTGGACCGCCATTTTGTTCAACTTTAAAACAATGCGTTCATGTAAATTTCTATCAATAACTCGTTCCGGTTCGTATTCAACATTCGTATTAAAAAAATAACAAAACATCGTTTTATTAAGTTCTCTAATTACACAATACACAACACAATAAAAAAAAAATCCCACCCCAAAACAACAAAACTATAGACACAAAACGCACACGATACCCAACACTTACACACTTTTCTCACCAACGATAAACACGGAGAACAATTTAAGCGCAATCCACATAAAAAAAATATATAATGATGCATGAAGATTTCATTTATAACGCTAAATGATGGCACTAAAATCACGTGCGCATCAAGGGATTTTAGAATATTCACTGAGGTAAATGCCATGCGCGAATCGGCCGAGAACACAGGACAGTTTGATTGGTGTATGTATGGACGAAATTTACGAACACCCAAGCTGCATGTCCAAACAACGGACAATTTTTTAATTGACCACCTTTCGTCACCTATGTCCAAGCAGTTACCCAAGCGGTTTTAACAATGCTATGATAAATCTTGTCTTTCATGTTCGGTACCAAAGCTGTCCGTAAATAGAGTTTTAATAGCGAAGGTAATCACACTATACTGAACACTCAGGTGGTTGAGAAATTATTTCTTCGATTATCAAAATATGAAAAATGAAGTAAATTTCATAGAGTACAATGTCTAAATAAACATTATTTAATTGTTTATTACTGGCTTCGATACGAGGTATTCACCTGTATTGATGTCGCTAGATCTATCGAAGCGTGATCAGTCAAGCGTCTCTAATCCCCAAACAGACCAGGAAATTTACGTGGTGACTGCCTCAGACAGTCAAGGTGTGAATGGCTTATTATTTTGAGAATCATTATTGAATAATTAGGGGTTTATTACGTTTTTGTCGGAATTTTTACAACGTAATACCGAGTCCCGGCATCTTAGGGCAACGTAATAATGAGGTCTATTTTATATAGGTTTGTTAAGAAATGGTTTTGTGCTTTGAAATTTCAACGTAATATGCGAACTAACGTATTAAAGGGGGAACGTAATAACGGAGTTCCACTGTATTTATATATCATGAATGTTAGAAACAAAGCAAGTATTCCTATTAATTGCTATGTAGCTACATTTTATGAAAAACAATTGTGTATTTCTTGAAGTAATGATCAGTGAACAGGGTTATTGAATTAACATATGTAGGGATTACCTCCCTTAAACATTTTTAAATACTTACCATTTTAAAAAGTTTTAATTATCTTTTTTAAAGGTACAATTTACATTTTTATATAGATGCACAAATTGACAAAGTTTGTTGATTCTGGAACTTATATGTACATGAGCCCCCCCAAAAAGGGTTATGCCATGTATGGCCATATCATCTTAATTATAGGTCATGGTGACCTTGATTTAGGGCGCGACATACCTTCTTCTTAAGATGCATTAACTGACCAAGTTTGATGATTCTACACCAATTATTGTCCAGTTACAAGTCGGACAGGATTTTGCCATATTTGGTCATACCGTCTTAATCAAAGGTCACAGTGACCTAATAAACTGCGACCCACCCTCTACCCAAGATGTTATCCACTGAAAAGGTTTGATGATTCTGAGTCTAACACAAAGCAGGACAGACAGACACGATCGCCATACTATAATATGTTCCGTCTAAAGACGGGCGTACAATAATTAATCATTGTATGTATATCTCCAGAATACCTACCCATGTAACCATCTTCATCCATAAATGTTTTGGGAACCAACTTCCGTGCACGCTTTCTCCGCCTTTCTGTATTCTGTGCTGGCTTTTCCGAATTGTCCACCTTCTTGGGACTGTCTTTCTCAGGTGTATCTGGGACTGGTGAGGGTTCCCTTGTAGGGCTGGGGACAGGACTAGGGACAGGGCTTTCATAGTCCATCTCTACAATATTTGTTAATACTTTATAGAATTGTTATGGACGACAAGGATATTTCTGTGTCTAGTTGAATGATGAAATTAATGGACTTAAGGAACATGCCCTGCCTACAACTGCTTTCTCATAACAATGAAAGGTGAGGATAACGAACAGTGATCAATTTCATAACTCCCATAAGCAATACAGAATAGAGTGTTGGGCAAACACGGACCCCTGGATACACCAGAGGTGGGATCAGGTGCCTAGGAGGAGTAAGCATCCCCTGTCAACCGGTCACACCCGCCGTGAACCCTATACCTTGATCAGGTAAACGGAGTTATCTGTAGTCAAAATCAGTGTTCCAAGAACGGTATGAAACACGTCACACAGCATTCGACCCAATGATAGGTAGTATTGGCAAACTAGATCGTTATAACGACCATAGAATTTGCAAAATGTTGACTTTAACTTTTAACAATACAACACCAACAAGACAGGCCGATAGACAAACGGGTGAACAAACTGATGTCTGTATACTTCTGATCCGGGTAAATGGGTGAACGAACTGATGTCTGTATATTTCTGATTCGGATAAATGAACTGATATCTGTATATTTCTGATCCGGATAAATGAACTGATATCTGTATATTTTTGATCCAGATAAATGAAATGATGTCTGTATATTTCTGATCTGGATAAACGAACTGATGTCTGTATATTTCTGATCCAGATAAACGAACTGATGTCTGTATATTTCTGGTCCGAGAGCAAAGAATATTATATTTTGCTTCATCATTTTAAATCATATACAGGTACACAATAACCATTGCATCACGTGAACACTAGCAATATTTTAAAATTTCCAAGTATTAAAACGTTCTGATGACCACTAGATATCTATACAGTTTATGTAGCTAAATAGCTTGCATTTCCCATTTCCTTTTCTCTAAACATAAGATTATTCTTATCTGCCAATACTGTAAAAATTTATCTCGGAAATTTGGATGAGAATAAATTAAATGCACACAAACAGTACATGTAAAAATTGTCATACAATATCACCATTCTAATTTACCTTCTTCACTGCTATCTCCATTCTAAGTTTACCTTCTTCACTACTGTCAGATATCTCCATTCTAAGTTTACCTTCTTCACTGCTGTCAGATATCACCATTTTAAGTTTACCTTCTTCACTACTGTCAGATATCACCATTCTAAGTTTACCTTCTTCACTGCTATCAGATATCTCCATTCTAAATTTGCCTTCTTCACTACTGTCAGATATCTCATTCTAAGTTTACCTTCTTCACTACTGTCAGATATCACCATTCTAAGTTTGCCTTCTTCACTACTGTCAGATATCTCCATTCTAAGTTTACCTTCTTCACTACTGTCAGATATCTCATTCTAAGTTTACCTTCTTCACTACTGTCAGATATCACCATTCTAAGTTTGCCTTCTTCACTACTGTCAGATATCTCCATTCTAAGTTTACCTTCTTCACTACTGTCAGATATCACCATTCTAAGTTTGTCTTCTTCACTACTGTCAGATATCTCCATTCTAAGTTTACCTTCTTCACTACTGTCAGATATCTCATTCTAAGTTTACCTTCTTCACTACTGTCAGATATCACCATTCTAAGTTTGCCTTCTTCACTACTGTCAGATATCACCATTCTAAGTTTACCTTCTTCACTGCTGTCAGATATCTCCATTCTAAGTTTACCTTCTTCACTGCTGTCAGATATCACCATTCTAAGTTTACCTTCTTCATTACTCTCAAATATCTCCATTCTAAGTTTACCTTCTTCACTACTGTCAGATATCTCCATTCTGATTCTTCTTCTTTTCTTCTTAGTGCCGTCTTCATCTAAATACACAATTCATCACCCCAGTCAAAAAACACTGATTTACACCAAACACTTTGGTATTCCGATGTTAACCCGTTCAGGGTTTGAATTTAACCCACTAATTAACAGAATTAGTATATAATTGTATATTAGTACCTGAATCTACGTCTCGGGTCTTCTTGGGTCTTTTTCCTTTATCATTTCTAAAACAACAAATTCAATCAAGTCTTAGGGTATATGTTCCCATAAACAACTTGTTGTCACTGGGACAAGACAACAATGCTAAGCGTAATTCCTGAACAAACACAATGGGACAAGAGAGAATACAAAAATGATCTGCGTAATTCCTGAATAAACACTGAGACAAGAGAGAATACAAAAAAGATCCGCGTAATTCCTGAATAAATGTATCATTTTCTCCCTTAACAAATGGACATTAAAAACCACCAATGAAATTAATCTACACAAATGTGACTTTCCCATTCAAATAAAATATCTTACTCACTTTTTGGGCTGTGAATTGTTTTTCCGTTCATTTTCCCTCTCATCCTCTTCTTTCTCCACATCCTTTTTCTGTGGGACACCTTTCTTACCTAAGTAAAAGTCACATGCATGATGAGTATATCTGCCAAACTTCTAATTTACGTGAGATATTTCTGCAAAATCAGTCAAAAGTATGCAGTCAACTGTATCCCTCATGCCTATTCGAGGCAGACTAAACCATCCAACTTTTGAAAACAATATCCTGAAATCTTTCATGAGTGACTTTGGGTGCATGATATATCCTATACAAATTACTACATGCATTAACCAATCAAACACATGTTTCAATTTGACATTTGCCATTGAACTAATTTTGACAGTAAAAGCTAGACATGTATAAATGTGTTATACAATTACATTATAAAACCATAAGTGAACCGGTGTGATATAAAATATTATTACAGTGTACCGGTGTGATATATAATATTATTACAGTGTACCAGTGTGATATAAAATATTATTAGTGAACCTGTGTGATATAAAATATTATTACAGTGTACCAGTGTGATATAAAATATTATTACAGTGTACCAGTGTGATATATAATATTATTACAGTGTACCGGTGTGTAATTATTACAGTGTACCTGTGTGTTATATAATATCATTACAGTGTACCGGTGTGATATATAATATTATTACAGTGTACCGGTGTGTAATTATTACAGTGTACCGATGTGATATATAATATTATTACAGTGTACCTGTGTGATATATAATATTATTACAGTGTACGTGTGTGTTATATAATATTATTACAGTGTACCGGTGTGTTATATAATATTATTACAGTGTACCTGTGTGTTATATAATATTATTACAGTGTACCGGTGTGTAATTATTACAGTGTACCTGTGTGTTATATAATATTATTACAGTGTACGTGTGTATTATATAATATTATTACAGTGTACCTGTGTGTTATATAATATTATTACAGTGTACGTGTGTGTTATATAATATTATTACAGTGTACCGGTGTTATATAATATTACAGTGTACCTGTGTGTTATATATTATTATTACAGTGTACGTGTGTTATATAATATTATTACAGTGTACGTGTGTTATATAATATTATTACAGTGTACGTGTGTATTATATAATATTATTACAGTGTACGTGTGTTATATAATATTATTACAGTGTACGTGTGTATTATATAATATTATTACAGTGTACGTGTGTTATATAATATTACAGTGTACCTGTGTGTTATATATTATTATTACAGTGTACGTGTGTGTTAGTGTACCTGTATGTTATAAAATATTATTACAGTGTACCTGTGTGTTATATAATATTATTACAGTGTACCGGTGTGTAATTATTACAGTGAACGTGTGTGTTACACAATATTATTACAGTGTACCGGTGTGATATATAATATTATTACAGTGTACGTGTGTTATATGATATTATTACAGTGTACCTGTGTGTTATATAATATTATTACAGTGTACCTGTATGTTATATAATATTATTACAGTGTACCTGTGTGATATATAATATTATTACAGTGTACCTGTGTATTATATAATATTACAGTGTACCTGTGTAATATATAGTATCATTACAGTGTACCTGTGTGATATATAATATTATTACAGTGTACCGGTGTGATATATAATATTATTACAGTGTACCTGTGTATTATATAATATTACAGTGTACCTGTGTGATATATAATATTATTACAGTGTACCGGTGTGATATATAATATTATTACAGTGTACCTGTGTAATATATAATATCATTACAATGTACCTGTGTGATATATAATATTATTACAGTGTACCTGTGTAATATATAATATTATTAAAGTGTACCTGTGTGATTGGCAAAGAAATTGGCAACACCACCTTTCTTGGAATCCTGAAAGAATAAATAAAGAGGAATTGTAACATCTTGTGCTTTTACTTCAGAAGGACTGGGTAACATCAACAAGTAGTGAGTACCTTTTGTGGTTTTTTGTCCTTGGACCCGTTAATTTCAGTTTTATCTTCCACTGATTTTTTGTCCTCGGTTTTTTTGGTAGCGTTTGCAAACATGCTCGCAATACCACCTTTCTTTGGTTCTTTTTTGGTTCCTGATGTCACGTGACCATTAGCTGACGAGACTGTATTCCCACTGACCTGAAAGTACATCCATATTAGTTAGTTACAATAATCCGACTCTTTATACAGCTGTGTATATATACCGGTCAGTTACAATCAATAATCCGACTCTTTATACAGCTGTGTATATACACTGGTCAGTTACAATCAATAATCCGACTCTTTATACAGCTGTGTATATAGACCGGTCAGTTACAATAATCCAACTCTTTATACAGCTGTGTATATATACCGGTCAGTTACAATCAATAATCCGACTCTTTATACAGCTGTGTATATATACTGGTCAGTTACAATCAATAATCCGACTCTTTATACAGCTGTGTATATAGACCGGTCAGTTACAATAATCCAACTCTTTATACAGCTGTGTATATATACCGGTCAGTTACAATCAATAATCCGACTCTTTATACAGCTGTGTATATACACTGGTCAGTTACAATCAATAATCCGACTCTTTATACAGCTGTGTATATAGACCGGTCAGTTACAATAATCCAACTCTTTATACAGCTGTGTATATATACCGGTCAGTTACAATCAATAATCCGACTCTTTATACAGCTGTGTATATATACCGGTGTTACAATAATCCGACTCTTTATACAACTGTGTATATATACCGATCCATTACAATAATCCGACTCTTTATACAGCTGTGTATATATATCGGTCAGTTACAATCAATAATCCAATTCTTTATGCAGCTGTGTATACCTGTATATAACGTACAGGCCACAAATACTTCCTGTTACACAGTGGAAAACACACACGATGTAAAATGGTCCGAGTTACACCATGGACACAGCACGGCAAGGTGTATGTGTATTTCGAATACAAAAGATGTCCACCTTGTCTTAAAAGTTAGACCCTAATACCCTTCGTGCCACACCATGTCTATACAAGATTATATAAAAATGACATTGAAACCTGGATTCTATGTTAAATGATGTAAATGAACCATTCCAATGTATTCTTGAATCCAAAATTGTCTATGAAATAATAGCGGTTGTTCTAAAGCTGTAAATCATCGACTTTCCCTGTGTCCAAAAAGTTTTTTTTTTGAACTGTCAGTAAATGATGCATTCAGCTACAAAGCTTTTTCACATCTTTCAACTTGATGAACAGAATTATATATCTTTTATTTTCCAGAAAATTTATATTATGAATTACTTTCTACTTTCATTGGGCAATTTTGACTATAAATGTAAATTCTACACTGAATTGTTGTAAAATCTGATTTACAAGTTCAGATGAATATTAATTAGTCAAGATTATGGAGAATTAGTTAATCATACTAAAGTGATTTGGACAACTACAAAACTACAAGGTCCATATGCTTCAATGCTTGAAATTTTGGTCACAGCCTCGCGGGATCTCGAGTCCAATTTAAGAACAGATACGAAAAATATTTTGCCACATAGTTTCGTAACACTATTTGTAAAGGTTTAAAATATTCATTAATTACCAATGTGATATCTCTCCCTCTCTCTCAAAAAAGTGGTGTTTAACGCACAGTAATTCTTCTTTATATTACTTCAATATGCATCTAATCAAATTATCTTGATTCGATATGGAAATTAATGTTGACAATTAACAAATAGGAATTGATTATAATGGTCATTTATAACCTACATCAATAGAAGCAAAAATACAAACCATCAAATGATATAAAAGAATTAATAATTCATGAATTAATTACATGATAAACAACATACAAAATAAACTGTGAAGCATAATTCCACGGATTGAATACGCTGGTTTCGAGATATGTTTGAGTTATTTCTCTTTGAAGAACTCTCGTACATAGTAAGGTGTGAAACAACTTGTTTACATGCGAGAGTGGGACGAATATTCATCACTGCATAAGTAAATGTACTCTGTATTTTTCTCATACGCTGTTTCATCACCTGAATTCAACTGATAAGTATTCAAGGAGTAATTAAGGAATTCTTATTATATCATGTAATTTCATTGGTCGTAGGTATCATATCCAGGATATCACTTTCAAATATGATATTGTTTTTATGTTTCTACTTTAGTAAAACAATTCTTTCAATAGTATTTTGTATATCCTACATTTACATATTTAAAGAGGAGCCACTTTTAATACATTTTATCGTCTTCCTCGCTGACCGAAGGTTCACTCAGTCCCACTTGGGCACTCAAAGTTATACTAAATGTACCTCCTACACAAGAGAACTCTAATCTCAAAACTGGCGTATTACTTATAACATTATCTGAACACTCCCTATCTCTACTTCTAACATTATCTGAGCACTCCCTATCTCTACATATAACATTATCTGAGGACTCCCTATCTCTACTTATAACATCATCTGAGCACTCAGTATCTCTACTTGTAACATTATCTGAGCACTCCCTATCTCTACTTGTAACATTATCTGAGCACTCCCTATCTCTACATATAACATCATCTGAGCACTCCCTATCTCTACTTATAACATTATCTGAGCACTCCCTATCTCTACATATAACATTATCTGAGCACTCTCTATCTCTACTTATAACATTATCTGAGCACTCTCTATCTCTACTTATAACATTATCTGAGCACTCTCTATCTCTACTTGTAACATTATCTGAGCACTCCCTATCTCTACATATAACATTATCTGAGCACTCCCTATCTCTACTTGTAACATTATCTGAGCACTCCCTATCTCTATTTATAACATTATCTGAGCACTCTCTATCTCTACATATAACATTATCTGAGTACTCTATATCTCTACTTGTAACATTATCTGAGAACTCTATATCTCTTCTGCTATGCATAATCAAGATGGCTTTTATGAAGTACAATGCTCCTGAGTGTAAACACATTCAGTTGATGTAAGTCAGAATGACCTTGACCTTTAGCAATCACATAGCAGTAACCTTCATTTTTCAGTTCACCAAGTCTAAAATCTTGTCCTAAATAGTTTACAAAATAATATGATTAGGCAAAAAAAAAAATATATGTTGGTTTCCAGTTTCCCAATTGACCCTAAAAATGTCTGCCGACTCTAACGCATTTTTTCCATTCTCACAGATTTTGCGAATGTCATCACCACAAAGAGTATATATCTATTGATTTACTAAGTTATTTATTATGCACTAATACTAGACAGATTCCAAAACACAGAAATGCAAGTTTGTTTACAGTGCAGTGGAAGAAATGTTTCGATTCATCTTGTAAGTTGTATTTGGTTACTAGATAATCGCTATATTTTATGCATAGTAGAATACTACTAAATCATTAAAAAATAATCCGACCTATAAAATCAACAAAAAAAAAAAAAAACCACTACCTACCTACTGACCCTTAAAAATATTAAGGTGAAAGTGGAAACCAACATATATTTTTTTCTGGCCTTAAGATTAAAGTTGCAGACAGACACAGGGAAAAAACCTGATCTGCAATTTCTGGGTCACCAAGATTCGTAGACAAATTAAAGTTGAAGAGAGATAGTAAACAAACATTTGGTTCTGCCTTCACAGTTTTCACTGGCGGTCCCCGCACATCAGAAGTTTGCTTGGCCTTGACATACTTGATTGAACTGTACCTTGAAGAAATTCAAAGAAGACTTTATCTGCAAACATATTAATTTAAGATAGATCTCAGGTAAATTTTGTATTTTCAGCAATGTCATCAGACTAGAACGTAGCTCTTACTTGTGAAGATCACACAGATTTTCTTTGACACAGTCATAATCAGCTAGATATAGTGAATTAGAATCCTGCAGAATAAAAATTTGACAATTTACTCATACATGAAAATAAAAATACAGTGGAATTTCGGCACGTATATATTACATGGGCTTCAATATTTGTGGACTCTGTGCCGACACCATTCCCAAGTACTGTATTTAAAATCTGAATGAAATACACAAAAATTCAACGCACAGAAACCACGTCCAAGAAAGTACATAGCAACAGAAAAGCTAATTTGAAAATTGTTCCACTCCATGAAAACTAGCCCTCGGAAGTTAAATGATTCCATACTTAATGTAAATTTTGAAGTGACACATAATAAATTGTAAACACAAGAGGCCAATCGCTCACCAGAGTCACCTTGCCCCATATCTTAAGATTTTCCAAATATATTCGCATGTAAAATTTTGATCACCTATTGTGGTCCCACTCTACCCCCCCCCCCCCCCCCCCCCCCCTCTGCACTATGTCAGTAAGCTGCCATGTGAATTTGAACATGTCTAGACAAGTTCTTGAAAAGGGGATTTTCAAATGACCACACCAATTTTTTTCTTCTATTTTTGCGATTACTTGTATCTCTCTTTTGAAGGGGGCATTGCGATTATCTCCCTTTTGAAGAGGGCATGGCCCTTCAATTGAACAAACTTGAATCCCCTTTACCCCAGGATGAATTGTACAAGGTTTGATTGAAATTGGCCAGCTGCTTGTGGAAAAGAAGATTTTTTTTAAATTTGTCAGTGTATTTTTGCTATTATCTCCCCCTGGTTCTGAAAAAGATGAAAAAGTGAAAAAAGTTTACAACAACAACGACGGCTAACGACAGACACAGAAAGTTTCAATCAGAAAAGCTAAGTTCAGCTCAGGTGAGCTAATAACAAGCTTGATACCAGACGACAGACCTTCAACGTGGCTTTCTGGACACTGTACACATGGATGCTGTGAATGGTGGTTAAAGAATTCTTGTAACTGTCCAGTTCCTCTTCTGGTACAACAGTACATGTGTATGTCTGTAAATTAAATCGGGGGACTATATAGTATAAGTATTCACATTTTCACTGACAGTAAAACAGTAAAAGTACTCACATCTTAAGTTGACTGATAAAAATTTTCTAACTAGAAACATGGGATATATATGCTTTTCTACAATTAGCTACGAGTTGATTGGTTTTTTTCTATATTCAGCTACAGTCAGTTAATCATTTTTCTATATTTAGTTACAATGAGTAAATTTTTACAATATTTAGCTACAGTGATTGTTTTTCTATATTTAGTTACAATGAACTAATTGTTTTCTACATCTAAGCTATATGACTTGTGCCGTTATTTTTGGATATTATCGTAGGAATAAAAACATGTGTTTTATATCAATTAAGCTACGTAAGTTATTACCTTTTATGCGAATTATGCGATTTAACTCAATAGGATTAAAAAGTAATCAAGTTAATTTCCTATGTAATAATGTATTCTCCAAGTCAGATAGTGAACGCCCCGGGCATTTGGAAATATTGATTAATTGATTGTACATTGTTTAACATCCCTCTCAAGAATGTTTCACTCATATGGAGACATCACCATTGCCAGTAAAGGGCTGCAGACTTTAGGCCTATGCTTGGCGCTTATGGCCATTGAGCAGAGAGGGATCTTTATCGTGCCACACCTGCTATGACATGGGGCCTATGAATTTGCAATCTTATCCGAAGGACCGCTCCATTTAGTCGCCTCTTACGATAAGCAAGGGGTACTGAGGACCTATTCTAACCCAGATCCCCATGGGAATCGAAATATTCATGTCTACTGATCAAGAGACTTTGCATGTGGAATTTCGAAAGTAAACAATTTACATGGTGATATGAAAGCATGGACGTCCTGCAGGCTGTTGACGGGACACGTTCAGTGATAAACGTCAGTCAGACGGAAGACAGGGTAGAGAGCACCACATTGAGCGATGGAGGGGGTTAAATGCAACCACAATTCAGTACGACTACATACTGCAAACGAAATCCTGATCGCCACTGATGTTTCTAGTAATATTTTTCTTGAGCGTTTGTACACATCCACTATAAACCTCATACCTCAATAAATATGCATTTGAAAATCCCCATTTCTCTCCCTACCTTGAGTAGACCAGTACTCCTTTAATACTCTTCAATAATTTGTCGAAATTGTCAAAGCGTATTATTTTTCATAGTTTAACATACTGACAAAATTTGGGTTCGGTTTTTAACAGCGAACAAAATACTGTTTAATATGGCATATATACCTTTAAGCTAACTTAAGTGAGTTGATTGTCATTCCATATTCAGTTAGGAATTTATTGTTTTTTCTCTATTTAGCTAAAGTGAGTTAATTGTTTTTGAATATTTTAATAGCCACAGTGAGTTCAAATTACAACATAAAACTACTGTGGTATATTCTGACCTGGCAGCCATTTACAGGTCTGGAGATTCCGGACACAAAATAAGTCGCGGTAATGTCCACCTTCTTCTTTCTCTGTTCCTCCACAAAAGTATACAGCATTCTGAAGTTGTACATTACAAAAGTATATAGCATTCTTAAGTTGTACAACACAAAAGTATACAGCATTCTGAAGTTGTACGACACAAAAGTATGCAGCATTCTGAAGTTGTACAATACAAAAGTATATAGCATTCTGAAGTTGTACAACACAAAAGTATACAACATTCTGAAGTTGTACAACCATGTACAATACAAAAGTATACAGCATTCTGAAGTTGTACAACACAAAAGTATACAGCATTTTGAAGTTGTACAATACAAAAGTGTACAGCATTCTGATGATGTACAATACAAAAGTATACAGCATTCTGAAGTTGTATGACAATGCACAATATAAATCTAACCCTCACCCAGTACAATATAAAGGGAAAAGCTACTCTGATTTAGTGAAGCGCCTGTCCCGTCCAACAGGCAATTGGAATTGGAATCAAAATCTTTGCAATACGCACATTGTTTACAAAGGCCTTAGGTTGAAAACCGAAAGGAATGAGATGGACAAACCATGTACTCACTTTGTAATATTTCCAAAAAAGTGACAAAGTTCAACAACCTGTAATTTTCTTAAAAATTGAAGAAAAACAAAACCCTTGCTACATGTACATCTTCACTACCCATACTCTGTAAAACAAGAAAGTCCTTACTTGAAAATTATGGGAGGAGTTAGAAAGACAAATCATGTACCATCCATATAACATTAAATTTTCAAATAAAGGGGCAAAACTCTTGCAAGGGAGGTCAAAATGGATCCAAATTTCAACATTATCTGAAGTGATCTACGAAGAAGATACACAGCAAGTTTCAGCTTGATATGTGACAGGGAAATGAAAATAGAGACAGAAAACCCTGAACTGATGGAGAGACGTACAGAGATCACTGCATTATAATCCGTCCCATCTAAAGACGGGCGTATAAAAACTAATCCGATTCTGTGAAACCTGTCTAATCTGACAGACACTGGAACACAAATTCTACGTCTAAAATGAGAGCGCATGAAACAGCAGAACATAAAGAACACAGAAGAACAAGGATAAGAAATGAGCTTTAGAGGGTCAGCGTTCACAGTGAAGCGGATTACATGGGTGAGTCGGATTACACGAGTATGTCGGATTAGACAGTGTGTCAGATTAGACAGCATCCACTGTATTTAGTACTCTTCTATGGGTATATTTTTTCTTCTATAAACGAGTTGAAAAACATTTAACAGCGCTCCAAGTTGCGAGTAAAACGGTCGTGACTTGGAGCGCTGAATAATACTGAGAAACACTTTGTTGTTTACTTACTGTTTGGCTTCATTGACATGAACATGTAGATTCAGACTAACCCATTTGTATGTGACCTGCAAGAAATAAAACCAACAAATTAACTTTCTAAATCTGTTAACTACATTTGTTGGAGTGCTTCTTGTTAAAATTTAATTCTAAACAAATGGTGGACAAAAGCCCATTTATCTCACTGCAACAAAGACCACAGTTTAAGTTATATTTCATGAATTTGTGTTTTATAACAGGTCAATTTAGCCATGCTTCCATACTAATAAGATTTATGGTATATATCTGTTAAGTTTTTGAAATAAAGATTTCATTAATTCCAAACTCATTGGATGAATACACATAACAAATATCAAGCCCTGTTGTGGCCACATCCATTACAGTAACTGTAACAACAGGGTTCATGGGAAACAAATAAGTAACCACTACTTGAAAATGCTTGTGTATGACCTCAACCACACAGTTTATAAATCCATTTGGTTATGAAGATTTTAAAAGAATTTTCCTACTATGCATTCCTGTAAATCTTCCTCTGGCCCTTGCCTTCACTCTTACATTGTCACACGTGCAGGAAAGTCTAGATGCGTCTCCCCAGCATGTCACAATACAAATGCGGGGAGAAGAGTCAGAGGAGTCTTGCATTAATCTTTGTCTATTGTGTTGTAACAGGAAGGGGAAAAAATGCAACGGACCAGACCAGGATTCGAACCCAGGCCCCCTGAATTCTCTAGTCAGGTGCTCTACCAATTGAACCAACTGGTCACCGGCGATCGAACCCGATTGACTGCTACACTCCTCCCTCCTTAAATGTCTTCACACTTGAAGACATCAACTCTGGATCTTAATCCCCTTACAGGTATTTTCACCTGTCAGTTACAGGGGCTGGTCTACAGCACCAAATGTAACAGAAAAGGAGAAAATGCAACGGACAAGATCATGATTTAAACCAGGGGCCCCTGAATCTTTAGTAAGGTGCTCTACCAACTGAGCTATCTGGCCATCAGTGATCGAACCCAGTTGACCGCTACAGTGTAAAGAATCTAAACTAATGGAGAATGTTTGCATGCTAGTAAATTTGACAAATTGTACCTTTGTGGATCCGACGAGAATTGAAGAGGGAAATCAAGTGGGGAAATACTCATTTTGAAGTTAAATCTTTGGATGCTCTCCCTACAGTGATGGTTATCTCTACCTTAAGCTTATTAATGACAATTCATATCACCGATTTCTTCTTTCAAAATCAAGATAGAGCTTGAAAAAAGCAAATCTTTATATAACTACATAATTTAATGAGAGAGAGAGATAGAGAGGGATATATATATATAGAGAGAGACCTAAGCTGTGGCAAGGGTAGCTTTCATCCGATCTTATAATTAAAGTTTAGAGAGAGTCACCAACACCCTCTCAAGTTAGCTCCTGTACATGTACTCAGTTCTAACGACAAAATATCTACTTTCGTTTTAACTTGCACTACAAGGGGAGTGTACTTGGCTATAAAGGCACGTTTATTCTGCTATCTAAAGTCGAAATAAAGAAGAGACACTCACAATCTTCCCCTCATCATTGACATATTCTTCTAAATTATCTAAGTACATGGAATCTGTCGCCATTTTTACTTCCCGCGCTATTTGTTTACATCCGGTTGCTACTTTCATTTTCATAAAATGGTAATAAATTTAACAGAAAACAATATAGGCCCTGTTACGTAAATTTGTGTTGGAATTTATCACAAAAAGCATTTTACAACATCTCCATACTTTTCTATATCATCGCGTACTTTCCGAGAGTTTCGAGAGATGTAAACTGTCATGGTGGCCAATGTGTTGTTTTTCAAAGTAAATTGAGAACACTTTCTACATTTCCTCGTTATGGCTAGTGATGATGGTGTCATTTTAACAAACGACGATGCAGCACAGTGTAAACGTTTCGCAGTAGAGAAGAAGTACTGGGAAGATCGCTACATTTCTCTGATGACGCCAAGGAGCTCCGCGAAACATGCGCCCGAGATCAGTAGAGGGTACTATTCCAGGGTGACAGCCATGCGTTTGCTGCTACACAAATTCTTGAAGGTTCGTACCGTGAAATGTCTCCATATTCTTATAAAATCATGTGTTCAAGGGCTGACAGAGTATTTCTATATTTCCAGTTGACGGGTAACAACTGTCAAGTTGTCAATCTCGGTGCGGGATCCGATACAAATTACTGGTTGCTAAAGGATTTGAATTTGATACCAAAGTCCTTCATTGAGTTAGATTTCCAGTCAGTGACAGCAAGGAAAGTCAGCCAAATAAAACGACATGATGTACTGCTCCAAACCATTGCATCAGAAGGTGAGAGAAAGAGAAGGTATTGATGGATGTATTGTTTAAGGTAGTCTAATGTCCCGCTTGAGAATTTTTCACCCGTATGGAGACGTCACCATCGCTGCAAATTTAGGCCTATGCTCAGTGCTTATGGCCTTCAAGCAGAGAGAGAGATCTTTATCGTGACATGAGGCTTCCGTTTTTACGGTCTCAGCCAAAGGACCGCCCCATTAAGTCACCTCTTATGACAAGCAAGGGGTACTGAGGACCTATTCTAACCCGGATCTCCACAGGATGGGAAAGATATTGTTCTCTATGTAGTAAAGTTACTGTTGTTTCAGTGTACTGTAGCGATCAGCTGGGTTCGATTGACGGTGACCATATAGCTCAGTTGGTAGAGCACCTGACTAAAGATTCATAGTACCCAGGTTTGAATCCTGGTGTCGTCTGTTGCATTTTCCCCTTCATGTTACATTTGGTGCCGTAATAGGCATCAATTCAAATTGATTTTTTTTTCACAGCCAAACCAAATCTCATGTAGATTCCTACTCATAAGCAGTTATTGCCTATTCTATTAATAACTGTGTTTTCTCTATTTCATCGACTGCTTGGTCATTATGAATTTCCTGAATCAGTGGGATTTCAGTCTATAACAGTGTAATCCATAATTTATTAAAAGCTTAGTCTAATTATACCCCCGCAACAAAGTTGGGGGGGGGGGGGGGGGTGATTGATTGATTGATGTTTTCCACCACACTCACCAATTTTTTAGTTAATATGTGGTGGTGCCCAGTTTTTAATTGGGGGTTGGGGGGGGGGGGGGGGTTATACTAGAATCAGGTTGTCCGTCCGTCTGTAGACGCAATGGTTTCCGGGCTCTAAAGCGTTATCCTTTCCACCTAAAGTCACCATAACATACATATGGACTACCCATGGGACAAAGATGTTCCCTATAGAATTTGGGGTCAAAAGGTTAAAAGTCAAGCACACTGGACATCGAAGTAGCAATATGGTTTCTGGGCTCTGACCTGACCTGAAGTCACCATATCATACATATGGACTACCCATGGGACGAAGATGTTCCCTATCGATTTTGGGGTCCAAAGGTCAAGCTCACTCTTAGAGAAGAGACTACCCAAGGTTTTGTCATGCCCTTTCTTTTTTACACTCAGGAAAGAGGTAATTTATACCTATTAACAACACCCTCTTGGAGACTGGGGTAAGCAGAGGGGGGGGGGTTACTTAGTGAGCATTGCTCACAGTACCTCTTGTTAAAATCAGGTCTTTTCTAATTGCTCCAATACTCTACGCTGGAAAAGGAGCATAGAGTGTCCGAATGATTAGAAAAAATTTCAATTTCATTTAATAGACTGAATTAAAGTCAACACCTGCATTGAATTAATAATGTGAAATACTAACTGAACATTACAATTCAAAAGACAGATTCCCATTTTGTCCATCAAACCCTATCACTAAATGAATCCTGAGCATTAAACACGACCATCAATGTTTGGTATTTTTACAGAGGATGATATAAGGCTTAGCAAGTCAGAAATCCATGGAACCAATTACCACCTGGTAAACGCGGATCTGTCAGTTTTGTCACAAGTGGAGAAGAAGCTGCATGAATCCGGGATCGATAAGAGTCTACCCACCATATTCCTGGCAGAATGCGTCCTGGTGTACATTGACAGCAGTAAAAGCACAGAATTATTGAAATGGATCGCTCACCAGTTTCCTACAGCCTTGTTTGTCAATTATGAACAGGTTGGCAATATAAAATTATACATGTCTTTACACAATTACAAATAAAATAAACATTTATCCAGAGTCCTGTAGAAGTCTGTGTACTATAGCACTAAATCTGTTTGTGTTTGACAGATATATGATTTATCCCTGAAGTGAGACTTATGAGTTTGATTAAAAACACTTGACATTTGCACCCGTGCAGTTCTGTTCCTTGAAATATCTGCTCCGTCATGCCATCAATGTTTTGGTCAGAGAGGAATAACTTTGTACGATTTTGTGTTCTATTGAAGGTAAACATGGCAGATCGGTTTGGTGACATAATGATAGAAAACTTGAAGTCTCGAGATTGCTTTCTAGCAGGAGTGGATGCTTGTAAAACTTTAGAGACACAAAGACACAGGTATTGAACAAAGACACAGGTATTAAACACAGGCACAGGTATTAAACAAAGGCACAGGTATTAAACAAGGGCACAAATATAAAACAAAGGCAGGGGTATTTTATACACTGTAACATGTGTATTATATGTATCACAGGGAGTTTATACAGTATTTCTGACGATATGCTGTGTAAGACAGTGTTTAGTAATTTTTGAGAGAAATAATTTCTTCTAAAAGTGGAAGTTTAAAAAGTACACAGTGTGTCATCAGTAGTGTTATACATCGGATACCCCCATACTTAATACACATCATCGGATACCCCCATACTTAATACGCATCGTCGGATACCGCCATACTTAATATGCATTGTCGGATACCCCCATACTTAATACGCATCGTCGGATACCCCCATACTTAATATGCATTGTCGGATACCCCCATACTTAATACACATCATCGGATACCCCCATACTTAATACACATCGTCGGATATCCCCATACTTAATATGCATTGTCGGATACCCCCATACTTAATACACATCGTCGGATACCGCCATACTTAATACACATCATCGGATACCCCCATACTTAATATACATCATCGGATACCCCCATACTTAATACACATCGTCGGATACCCCCATACTTAATATGCATTGTCGGATACCCCCATACTTAATACGCATCGTTGGATACCCCCATACTAGATATGAATCGTCGGATATCCTTGGTGACCATCTTTCTGTGGATAAGTGTTTTATGTGGCAGTGTTCAGATGTATCATTATATTTCATGGGTATCCTAATTTCCAATACTTTAAATCTCAGTGAAATCCACAATTTATATTATACTCCAATGAGCAGAAGCAGAACATCTATTTCTGTATAAATTGATAATATACAACATGAAGGATAAAAAGTACAGTGTAGTGTCAAAATTTAATACAATCATGTATATCATTTGTTTGTATTTAAAAGCTGTTGAATCACAGATGATGATTTTTTAGGTTTCTAGATGTTGGCTGGGAGGGTGCTGATGCAATGGACATGCTACAAGTCTACAAATGTCTGCCACAGGCTGATGTTCAGAGGTGAGCTGCATCCACAGAGCTTTATTTTCAAGTGGAAAGGAAAGATGAATTTCAGGAAAATTCCATGCAAACTTTCTGTATATTCGAATAGGAAGATAGATGTACATTGCATCTTTAATGCAGTTTCGTTTTCTCCCACCCACTTCCCCGAGGGTTTAAACATTATTGTTTGATTTGTCTTCTACCTTTACACATATTAACATCGAGTAGATGTTGTAAAACATCACTTCAGATCGTGACTATGTTGTTCAAAATTGCTCACAAACTCTTCAGAATTTTTTTAAATTTTTTTTTTGTTAAGAATAAAATGTCTTACAGTTTAAAGTAAAGTTTCTTGTTGGGTTTTTTTTTCAACACAACCAGTTGGACTAGTAAATTGACATTTTACCTGACTGGACCTATCATTTAGTAGACTCGGTCAGTATGACGCTACCTTAGTGTTAAACCCTGTATGAACATATAGGAAAAAATCTTTTTAAATATGGGCCACAGTGACTCAGGTGAGTGATGTGGCCTTTGGGCCTCGTTTCTGTCTTGCTTGCAGATATTCATTTGATATTTGGTACATCATGTATCTATCTGTTTATCGTATGCCAAATTATGACTCTTGCCAGGACTTGGGGAAATTAACGCAAATACTCAGTTTTCTGCAATATTTAGCTCACATTTGCTGAAAGCTCTAGTGACCTTTTCTGATCACTTTTTGTCCGGCTTCTATCGTGTTGTCTTTAAACTTTTAACATTTTCAACTTCTTCTCAAGAACCACAGGGCTGAAGTTTTACGTGGGTATATGTAGGAAATCTTTAAAAATATTACAGCAGGGGCATTACCTCTCAAACATCCCCAGGTAGTGCAGTTTGAAATTCATTCAAATCAGGACCCCGGGGGTAGGATGGGGCCGCACTACGAGATATATAGGACCCCGGGGATAGGATGGGGCCATAATAGGGGATATATAGGACCCCGGGGGTAGGATGGGGCTGCACTACAGGATATATGGGGTTATATAGGATAACTCTTTACAATATCTTCTTCTCAGGAATCTTCTTTTTTTCAATAAAATTCGTGGGAGATGATTTTTGTAGATTGCCAAAATTTGTTGGATGTAATTTCTTGAATATTAATGTCTCTGTACATTGAAACATCATATGGATTTTTAATTTTATTGCATTTTGAAATGTTTAGGGTAAGGTTTACAATATATATATAAAATTCCACATACAGAATGTTAATTAAAGTAGATACACTCTGAAAACGTTTTTTTTCTTTTTAAACAGGATAGAGAAACTAGAGTTCATGGATGAAAAAGAACTGTTAGAACAGCTTTTAAGTCATTACTGCCTAGTCTGGGCCTGGAAGGACCCGAACAACTTAGGATTAGCCGATCTTGATGTCACATGATCAAAAGAAGGGGAATAACTCTGTGTCCTTACCAGCCAACCCCACGTTTACGCCGCTTCATGAAATCCTACAATGATTTTTACACAGCTTCGTGTCTTATTTACATATTTATACAGAGTGTATGTACGTTGTTGCCGGCTGCTGTGTTGTGATTTCGGATTATATTCAAGACTTGTTGATAATGTAATGTGGTACGCTGCTTTTAACATTATGTTCAGACGAATACAAAGTAAATTGTTGTTGCTCGGTTTTTTGTTTATGTTCTGTTTACTTCCTGCTTGTTAGTTTACTGTTAGCAGGAAGTATTAGTAAGCATGTCACACATCTTCTAGTTTTTTGTCTTCCACCACAGCGTGGAAGGGGACATAGAAGTATCGGCGTACCGGCGCAGTCCGTCCCACTTCACTTTGAAAACGCAAATCCTTCAAAACCACTGTACGGATTTTGTTCAAATTATGAAGGATTAATTGTTAGTCACCATATGTAGTTGCTCATATTTTGCTGCCGTTTTGATATGACAAATTAATTTTACAAGAGTTACGAGACTTTTGTGCTTCAACTTTTTTGTGGCAGTGGGGGACATGTGGTTACATGTAGCAATATATTGATTCGTGTGGTAGGGTTAGGAATATGGCATTTCTACTAACTCTGGCTAGTGGGTTAACCTTTTAGCTTGATCGATAGTGCACGGGACTGTTGTGCCAGAAGTCCTGGGTTAGATTCTCTGCAGAGACATAAATCAGTCACTGTTCCACACAAGACCCAGACAGAAATAACATATAAACATATTCTCTTAATTTAAATGTGCCTCTTTCACTCATCGGAGACAAAGATACGCAAGAACCAAAGCCACTTTGATTTGTCCATCATTTCTTATTTTAGACTGAAGCACTGGCACTTAAATCTCTTCACTGAACTGAAACATCTTTGCACGATGGCCTCGTTAACACAAATTTGCCAACCCTTGACAGTATAAAAGAGCACAATGCTGAATTTTGTAAAAAAAAAATTTAAAAAAGTGACACATTGAAATGTTATGTGAAAATATTAGCAAATAGCAAAATGGAGAGGGGGAAGTATCCCCCCTCCAATGATTTCTGAGTTTGCAATTAACACACCTCACTGGCCATTAATTTTGTCTACCTTCTAAAGCAGCATTAATAGTGCCAGAAATCTTACAAGAGTAGAAAGTAATTTACTACATAATGAGATTTATTGCAAATATTTTTCTCTCATCAACATTTGATATTCATAAGAATTCACTCATTGTGTGATATTGTACAGTTTCTATAGGATTGCTGTCCGTGGAGTCTAGTGCGGGGTCTGTATCCAGACTGCTGCTTGCTGCAGCTTGTGTTTCACTAGAAATTGTAACATTTGACTCGCAGATTTCATTGACTTGGTCTAGCTGACTGCTCAGTACAACAAAATTTGTACTGTCATCTGAAGCAGCGATGCCATTATTTTCTGTGTGGATTGTGATGTCATCACTTTCTGACCTGTTGCTAGTTTGATGGGCAATTACCGTTTCCCCACCAGAGACGAGCATATCTGCAATTTCCTGGGGAATGACTGCCGTCTGATCTGGCTGAATGACACACTCTATTGTCCCCTCCTGATTTTCTGATGTCATCGAATATGACAGTGTTACCATCTCTGAGGATTCTGTTAATTTACCCGGTATCTGAAAAATAATAAATTGTAGTACAATCAATTTTACATTAAAACTTGTAATTTCCAAAGAGAATATAAAACTAATCTAAATCTAAAACTTGTAATTTCCAATTATTATGCGGGACACACCTCTAATGTAGCAGTGGTATCCTTGGTGATTGGTTGACAAATCTGTAGGACTTTCCCTGCCTCATCCACCATTATAATTTTACAGTTGGCGTCGCTTTCCTCGGATTCTGTGAACTCAAAATCTTCATCACTCCCTTTACTTGCTTCTTGAATTGCTTTGCTGTCTATATCTTGTTTGTGGGCATATTTGAGATGATGTAGCAAGAAGGATTTTTCAACAAATCCCTGAGAACAGTGATCACACACAAAAGGAAAGGAGTCATTGTGAGCAAAGTGCATGTGTTCCACCAGTTTGGCCTTGTAACAGAAGCTAACTCTACAGTGAGAACAGAAGAACAGGTCCTCGTCACTTCTCCCATACTTGTATCTTCCCCGGAAGTGTTTGGGAGGTTCAAAATTCACATCGGAGTGCGTCTGCCTCATGTGATCAAGAAGCTGCTTCTGTCGAGAGAACACCAGTTTGCAGCCTTCCACACTGCACGGAAATGGGAAAATGTTGAAATGTACCTGTTGCACATGAGAAACCATGGCAGCCTTAAGATTGAACCCTTTCCCACAATATGAGCAATGGAAGTTTTCTGTTGTTGGTTTATGAACCAGTTCCATGTGTCTAGTTAGATTGTACTTGAACCAGAAACCTTTGTCACATTGTGGGCATTTTAAATGTTTAGATTTATCCACTCCGTGAGAGAGCATGTGCCTGTTGAACTGATTCTTCCTGCTGAAGTCTTTCTTGCAGACGGTACACGTATAGTTCACTTTCTTGTTGTGAATTTCATCAAAGTGCTGCTTTAACACGGACATATGTTTGAACTTAGCGGGACAAAGTGTGCACTGATTTTGTTGGCCTGTAGTCTTGTGCACATATCTGATGTGATTTCGCAGGGTCTGAAAGTTCTTATAAGACTTTCCACAACGAGGACATGTAGAAGATTGGTCTAGATTTTGTTTATTACTTTCACTTTGTTGTTTGACCTCAACATATTTGTTGTCTTTTAGTTTGTTCACCATTTTCTTTGAAAGTTTGCTGAAACATTCAGCTGTAAATTCCTGCAAAACTGAATTACTTTGATTGGTATCAATCTGTTGACGTTTATCTGATTCTTGTCCATTGCTTTCTTGTGTCATGAGCTTTGATTGGCCTTTACTTTCTGTCACCTTTAATTCGCCCTCGCCTTCAAAAATTTCTAAATCATCTACGATTTTGCCATCAATACCACAATAATCTGAAGCATTCATTCCGTCTTCACTCTCTCTGGACACTGAAGAAATCTCGTCTCCGCGTTTACTTTCACATTCTTCACCTTTACTTTCATACTCTTCCTCTTTATTATCACATTCGATCCCCTTTTCTGCATTCATGATGGACTCTGAAATCTGAACTCCACGTAAACTATATCTTTTCCCATCTGTTTGCAATGTCGGCATTTTCTGCTTTGTTTCATTTGAAGCACATGACTTCTTTGGCCTACCTCGTTTTCTGTTTGGCACTTTTACACCCGGGTTCTGGGTAAACGACAGGTTAGGTTTAACAACGGCGCTTGATAAAGTATTCGACACCCCAAAGTCAAATTGACATCCCTGTTTTTCATTTATTTCATTTCCGTCCAGACAGACGTTGGTAATATGTATCTTTAAAGCATTCGACCATTCGACCTTCTGTCCTGTTTTGCATACGAACAAACATAACGCAGCTTCGTTGGTGTCTGCGATCTGTATTCTCGATTTAATATCACACAAATGAGTATTAAAAAGACATGTTCGAATTCTATCACTGGACTCGGATTTCAATGCCTCGTGGAGGAAATTCACGGGCAACGAAATTTCTATTCCTTCAGAATCCATCATGCAACATTGTTTACATCAAAATCGAAAGTAAACGGAAGTTGCATACAGGTGTATAACGTGTGTGAATATCAATCCCGACTTTAAATAAACTAGCCTGGATCACAGGGTCTTGACACAATCTGAGCAAACTGGTATACTATATATACCAGTTTGCTCAGATTGTGTCAACACCCCGTGGCCTGGATCACAGGTATCTGAATTTTTATCAATAAATAAAAGGAAAAACTCTATTTATACAGTTGAGTTTTTCTTTCTTTCTATTTATTGGTTAAAATTCAGATACCTGTTCCTGGATCTTGAGTAGGTGAAGATAGTGAACAGTGATCAATCTCATATCTCCTATTTATATAGAATACAAAATTAATAGTACTTAGGACACACACGTACTCCTGGATATATCAGCGATGGGATCAGGTGCCCAGGAGGAGTAAACATCCACTGTCAAAAGATCACACCCACCGTAATTTGAGCCCTATATTTTCATCCGATAAACGGTGTACTCCGTAGTCAAAATCAGTGTGTAAAGAGCGGTATGAAACACGTCAGACAGCATTTGACCCAGTGAAAGGTTTATATCGGTTAATTGGGTCGCTATAACGACATAGAAGTTGCGAAATGCTGGCTTAATTTAAACAAGACTGTTGAAATCCCTGTAACATCAGCTTAATTATTTGTCAGTATAGCCTACCTCCATTTTTGAAAGAAAAAAACCTGATCATACGCAGACCAAGTTCTTGCGCATCGAATTAGCTGAGACTCATAAACATCATATGCAGGTGATAATGGAAAGATCTATATGGAAGGTTGACGATGGAGAAGCTGAAGTCATACAGTTTAATTGCCATAAAGTTGAGTTTTTAGTTTGTCGCTAACATCTATGTTCAATAAAATATCTAAGTACGAAGCAGATGTTGAATACTCCGAGATGTATTGTATTTTGAGTTCATTGGTGTATATCTGATCAACATCTGAATGAAATTTTTTATTCCTAATAGATAAACCGTTGATATATATAACATTATATTTATGTCGAATTGAAGGTCACAGCTAGCGGGTTTTTCTTCTTGTGTAGAAGTTTTTGAATAAATTCTGCCTCCTAAGAAGATAAAAACAGGTCAGCTAAAAAAGGAGCACAATTTGTGCCCATGGGATTCCAACAAACTGTTAGAAGACCTGATCACTAAAGACTACGAAAACATTGTCAATGAGGAAATCCAGCATATTTTTATGGCACGCCAAATTCACAAAAATGAGCTAAACATAGTTTCACAGTTGATAAACTAGGTTTATCGACTGTAAACTATAGTTTACGGATCGTAAACTATAGTTAACGACGTTAATCTATATTTCACATCTGTAAACCATAGTTAACAGATAATCTATGTTTCACAAGCGTAAACTATAATTAACAATGAAAACAATCATTAGCGATTGCAAAACACAGTTTATCTGATAAATACGGTTTCACGATTGTAAACTACGGTTTACAAGTCTAAACTATTTTTAAGTTTATCTGATAAATATAGTATCACAATTTGTGAAACTAGGATTAACAATTGTGAACTATAGTTAACGAATGTAAATTATAGTTTACAAATGTGAATCTGTATTTATCAGCAAAATCTATTGTTAACGTTTATTTAAAGACAGATAAACTTGGATTAGCATTTGTAAACTATAGTTTACAACCGTTAAATATGGTTTTACGGATGAAAACTATAGTTAACGAATCGTTAACTATAGTTTACAGTTCGTAAACTATAGTTTACAGTCGATAAACCTAGTTTATCAACTGTGAAACTATGTTTAGCTCATTTTTGTGAATTTGGCATGCCATATATTTTTAATATCAACTTTACTCTAAATTCGGAGTGGTGTTTAACAAAGTAATTCTTTGAGTGAATGATCACTATGTATGAATATTTCCTTTTTCCATTTTTGAAGAAGCAATTGCGTATGATGTCAAAAATTCTAGTCTTTGATTTATCGTGAGGAATGATCGAGTAAAGTGTTGAAAAGTCATACATTTTGATGTTGTTAATTTGAGGAAAGTTTTGTCATTTATCTACTAAAAGTTCTTTAGAATGTTTTAGAATCCACGTTCAATTTACACCTTATGTCAAATTGTGACACATTAGTATGAAGTTTCTCCTTCAGAGCTGCTAATATCTTCGTGAGGAGCAAAGACAGTGGCTTGATAGAACATTTACTGGATCCAGCAATGTATCTTTATTTGTAAGGACAAACAACCTAGCAGTATAGTTTAACAGTGATTTGTTGGTCAGAGTTGTTGTGAAGTTCAGTTCTGTAAGACAAATTTCAATAAAATGTCATTCACTCAAATGGAGACGTCACCACTGCCGGTGAAAGGCCGCAAAATTAAGGCCTATGCTCGGCCCTTGTGGCCTTTGATCAGGGGGATCTTTATCTTTATCGTGCCACACGCGGGTCTCGGTTTTTAGATAATGTTTTATTTATTTCATTAACCCATTTATGATACTTACCTATAGATAAAACCAGAATTGACAAAACTAATGGAAAAAGCAGACATTTTTTTTTTTTTTTTAAGATAAATATAGCTTTAAATGAAGACGTACTAGGACAGCATACAAGAGAACTCCTACTAGAGTCATCTGATATATAGCATTTCCTAATGTATCACTTGGAATTATTTGCAAGCAGACTGTAAGAACATTATTTGATATTGATCCATTTCGTGTACGTGCATGAACTATTCAGAACTGCCGTAATTTACAGATTATAAGCTGAGACTTTAATATTCTCTGAGCGACTGACCCCAGCTGAAAAACAACATTGGACTATCTTATCTTTTTGTTTTTAACAATAGTCAATTTATTTTAGAGCCCTTTAGACCATACAGGAAGCATTTAAAAATTCTGGTTTCCTTCTCCGTACTTGACTCAGTTTTTAGCTCACCAGTATGGAGCGCCAAATTAACATAAATTCAAATAATTGAAGATATCTTTAATTATTTGAAGATATCATCAATTCAATTATTGCTCTCATCAATTGAATTAATGCGCACATCAATTGAATTAATGAGAGCAATATTTGATTTAATGCGCGCATTAATTCAATTATTGCTCTCTCCAATTCAAGGGGAGATAATCGCAAACTAAGTTATATTCAGCGGTTACTATTTTATCGAAAACCATTTGACCAAACAGTACCAGACTTTGCAAAGTTTATTTTATTTTTTTCCCTCAGATTCAGAGGAATATAATTTTCATTCATTGCTGATTATTGATAATGATGCTCAGGTGAGCAAACATTAAATCTGAATACATGTACATAGTTAAAAAAAAAAATGGAAGCTGCAAATCAAACTTAGGTTGGTAAAGGCATGAGAGTATGGCTGCCTTCCATAAGCAGGTCCGAGGCTTCCTCACCAGTAGTTGTACGTAGCACTCGGTGATCTTAGGTCCGCGATCTTTCGGATGAGACCGCAAAAAACTGAGGCCCCTTGTCACAGCAGGTGTGGCACGATAAAGATCCCTCCCTGCTAAAAGGCCGTAAGCGCCGAGCATAGGCCTAAATTTTGCAGCCCTTCACCGGCAATGGTGACGTCTCCACGAGTGAAATATTCTCGAGAGAGACGTTAAACAATATTTAATCAATCAATCATTTAGCTCCATACGAGTCTTTTGTTTTGTTATATTTGCTATTGATGAATACACATGTAATATCTTGGAAATATTTACTGAGATTGTCAATCCAATGTCTTTTGAAGATTTTGAAAATTATTTTTTTTTTTTTTTTTTTTTTGATTTCTGATTATATTTACATACCTGGAAATTACCCCAGAACACGTTACGTTGATTCAGGAATATGGGGCTGTTGTTTGTAAACTGGAATTCAATGGGAGATACAGCGGGAAAATCTAGTACACCAGACCATACGATTATTTGAAAGAAACAGATAGAAATGAAATATTAGAGTCCATGTTTTGGCTAGGCCTTCATTCGCTTCCAAGTGGTTATAGACTAAAGTGAAAAACAAAATGAATGAGTAACATATTTAATCAGGTACATTTTGTGGCGGTAGTATTTGTCTTTGTTTCATACAAAAAAATGTTGCCATCATTGTTTTATTTTGATATTTTCACCTTTGTAAGTCACCTGAGTGACCTTTTGCGGGTTTTTCTCTTTTTTCCATTGTTTTTTAACAATTAAAAATACACCACATCAATTCTTTTTCAGAGTTTGAGCCTAACGTGTAAAGTTGTATTGCAACCTAACACCCAGAGGGGAAAATAGGAGGAGTTTTTCTTGCTTTTACACTAAAAACATTAACATTTAGTTTAATGTAAATGTAACGGGACTCTCATAGGGTGATAGATGATTAATGAAATGGTGAATAGAGAATAACATTTGAATTTTCAACATATGTCGTAAATACCCCTCTGGATCCTCCATTATCCGAAATTCTCTTAAAGTAATAATAAATGACAGGCCTTAAGTAGACTTTCCGGAGGGGGAATCTACTGAGGAGGATTTACTCTATAACACCAGGTGCTTCATCCCATGCTCCTCCCCAAGGGGTTAACCATTGCCACACTGGAAGCGTAAGTCATTGCCCCCGAGGATGAGTCCACTCCCCCTCCCGCAAGCTGAAACATTGCAACCACTCCCGATTGCGAACCATAATTATAGATTCTTTTCATACAGATTGGTTATATTGTGACCTTTCAATTTGAGGGCGTCCTTAATTCGGATGTCAAAGGAGTCAAGTTAAAATAAGGAATATATTCATTGCTAACACCTCATGCTCTTTCCGGGAAGCCATATCGACTGATATAAAATCGCCCTTTTTATAGGTACCTAATTTCCGGACATTATGTTATGGAAAACTTAATTAATTAAAACACTGCATAAAAGTTCAATAAGCACATTTAAGTTATAGGTATAAGGGCTATTCCGGATACTAAAGTAAAGGGGATGGGGGGTCACTATAAAGAGGGAAGACTGGCTACCGGGTATGTAGATGTAGCGAGATTTCCTCTCTGTAAGTCTGGTTACATGGTAACACTTCCTCGGGAGGCTTACTCTATAGCCAGACTTACGGAGGGTGTGTGCGTGTCTCACTATATAGCCAGACTTCCAAGGGGGGGGGGGGGGGTCTCTCACTATATAGCCAGACTTCCAAGGGGGGGGGGGGGGGTGTCTCACTATATAGCCAGACTTCCAAGGGGGGGGGGGGGGGGTGTCTCACTATATAGCCAGACTTCCAAGGGAGGGGGGGGGGGGTGTCTCACTATATAGCCAGACTTCCAGAGGGGCTGGGGTGTCTCACTATATAGCCAGACTTCCAGTGGGGGGTGGGTGTCTCACTATATAGCCAGACTTCCAGAGGGGGGTGGGTGTCTCACTATATAGCCAGACTTCCGGAAGGTAGTCTTCTGGGTGGGGGGGGGGGGGTTACACCCCAAATCGTCGTCGGATGGGCGACGATTTGAGGTTTCTTATGTAACACCCCAAATAGTCGCCCGTCCCAAATCGTCGCCGGCGACGATTTGGGCATAACCTCATCCCTCAAATTGTCGTCCCCCTTGCTGCAACTATTTGGAAACATCATTTACATACAAACTGGCCCTGTTTGTTAACTCCTTCTCCTCTCCTCCTCTTTCTTCTACTTTCCAGGAACACATGTAACCCACATATCGGTTCACGAACACCAGAGACATTGCAGAGTTGCTGAAAATTGTGCAGAGCTCGCGGCGCTTTAAGCTCTCATTCCAGAATTCTCATTTTTGGGGAGGCATGTCAGAGGGTCACTTGTAATCTGCATACAAAATTGCATTCCAATAGGTCGACAAACACCAGAGATATGGGTGCGGACAGACAGATCAAGTGAAACCTATGTACCCCCATATAAGAGGGGGTACAATAAAATAACTTCTGTGTAATCTATCCTAAAAACGTCAATAAAATATTAGCAGGCGACGATTTTGGACGGGCGACGATTTGGGGTGTATAAAAGTACATCCCAAATCGTCGCCTGTAATGATAGTGCAATCTTGTCCCAATTCGTCGCCGGCGACAATTTGGGATGGAGCAACGATTTGTGGTGTAAGGGGGTGTCTTGCTATATAGCCAGTCTTCTGGGGGGTGGGGTGTCTCACTATATTGCCAGTGTAATGGGGGGGGGGGGGGGGTGAAGTCCTCACAATATAGCCAGTCTGTCTCACTATATTGCCAGTGTTCTGGGTGTGTGTGTGCTCACAATATGGCAAGTCTCCTGGGGAGGGGTGTCTCACTATATAGCTAGTTTTTCTGGGAGTCTAACTATATAGCCAGTCTTCTGGGGGGGGGGGGGGGTCTCACTATATAGCCAGTCTTCTTGGGGGGGGGGGGGGGGGGGAGTCTCACTATACAGCCAGTCTTCTAGGGGAGTCTCACTATATAACCAGTCTTCTGGGGGGTGTCTCACTATATAGCCAGTCTTCTGGGGGGGGGGGGGGGGGTGTCTCACTATATCGCCAATCTTCTGGGGGGGGGGGAGTCTCACTATCTAGCTAGTTCTCTTGGGGGGTGGGGGTGGCTGCTCACTATATAGCCAGTCTTCTGGGGGGGGGGGGGGGGGGTGTCTCACTATATAACACCGGCTTCCATAAAATACAGATCTCTCAAATAGCACTATCTGAGAGTTGAGAGATCTGTATTTTAATCAGGAAAAAAAAAAAGAAGGGACTGCTATATTAAATGATGAATTAATTTATTTCAATCATATCTGTAAATAAATCAACAAATATCAAAATATCTTTTGCATATAATCATGTATTTTGAAATTTCATTAGATCTACCCTCTGTGTGAAATTCACTTTAATTCCCAATTAGTCTAACCAAAATTTCATGTTCTATACATCAGATGTAGTATAGACCAACAACAAGAAAAATACGAAATTTTATAACACTCTATATTTCATGTCTCAAATCATAACAGATTTAACACTTCATTTTGAACTGTTTATTTTGTTGGTGATATTTTCTAAAGCCCGAGTCATGTAAGTGAAGACAAATAACTGAACTATAATGTTAAAAAGTGTGTAACCGACTTGAAGACTGCATTAATTAATTCACTCTATTGACAAATCAGTCTTAAAGGACACATCTCATGTTTTCAAAGTATACAATATTACATGCATTTTGTCTTTTTTATGCAGACAAAGGATCAGTTCAGGGTATCCAAATAAAAGATCTATAGGGGAGAACTTTTTGAGGGGGGGGGGGGGGGGAAGTTGTGTTAATTGTTATATCAACGTATAAAAAGCATGCCAAACAAAAATTGCTGTGTTTGCCAATCAATAACTTTATTGAGGAGGAGTTCTGTTGTTGGAGTGATACTGAAGAAAAGGTGTATTTCACTGCGGGGGATAAATGTGTGTCTTAATGATGTTCTATGTCAAAACAAATGTGAGGTTAGAGATTATGTAAACAAGTAAGTAAGTAGCCCCAGAGAGAAAAAGACCAGATATTAACATTACAGAAAATAAAAAATATCAGTTGGAAATAACAAACTTAGAATGTGAAACAATACAAACAGAAATGTGAAGGGATCTACCTCGTGAAATTGGAGTAGTACATATAGGATTTACGAAAAGTTTCTCTTGTAATCTCAAATAACTGAGTGCCGTAGAAAAATGCTATTATTGATATAAAAAAAAAAATCTAAGTCCCATAACTCTGGAAAGGAAACTTCCTCTGCCCAATTTAAGTATTGTGTGTAAAATATATGAAAATCTTCCTCCGAAACTTAAGTTATCGCATGTCAAAGAAAGTGTTGCAAGACAGACAGAGTAATTACTGTAGGGCACCCACTATTTTAGTGGGGCCTTAAAATTGTGAAACAGTGAAGCTAAAATGTGAAACAGTGAAGCTAAAATGTGAAATAGTAAAGCTAAATTGTGAAATAGTGAAGCTAAAATGTGAAATAGTGAAGCTAAAATGTGAAATAGTGAAGCTAAAATGTGAAACAGTGAAGCTAAAATGTGAAATAGTGAAGCTAAAATGTGAAATAGTGAAGCTAAAATGAATTGTCAAGGCACTGTAAGTACATACGACTTCTATAACAAAATAAATTATTTCTACTGCTGCCAATAAAAGGAGTGGACATTTTTCCTGGCTCAAAGTTAGAAGTGGAATGTTTCTTTTCTAGAAGTGGAAATTGTCAAACTAGTGACAGACAACCTTTTAAGTCAGCACATCTTTATAATGTTTATACATGTACAGCATATAAAAACTTTGGTTTGTGGGTCTTCTCGTTCAAACAATAGAATAGTTGTTTCAAATTTTTTTTTTAAAAGTTGTCTACTGATACATGTAAAATTTAATATAAAACTGTACAAATGACTTTTTATTTCATGAAGTTTAAATTTTCACGAAGTGTTCATGGTTTGAGAAGAAAACAGCATGTTCACAAGATAAGGGAGTTGTCGGAGTTTTTTCGCTGGTTGTTCACTGGTTTTTTGAGGTCATGGAGAATTTGAATGAAATTTGTTGTTACATCAGACTGGATATAAACGTAACATAGCAAACCACAGAAATTACACCCCCAGAAATGAGCTATTGTACAATAAACTAAAAACGAATCCCTCCAGTACCAAATACAAATCTGAGTAAAAATTCCATCCATAAGTTACTAAAACGTTGACTAGAGAAAATGAATCATTCACGGCAACATATCAGCAACTCATCTTCCAGATTTATTGAACACATTTGTGATGTATTCCTCAATGCTTGTGGAAGTTTCTGCGTACGTCACTGTCGACACATTATTGAGCATGGCCGCCGTAGTCACTGATGATGTCACAGGGAGCGGAGAAGTCAAACTTGAGCTTGGATAGTTCTCTCTGCTTACATGTTCTTCTACTATAATATATATAGTCAATCCTACATCATATATCACAGCAAATCCAAAGTACAATGGAATCAAGTACAAAAGCTTTCCAAATATGGATGGAATGGGTAGAGGGATCCGATGTTTCCTAGAAAATCACAACATTTAAATGGAGGTTAAATGTTTAATTCATGAATTTTCATAGGATCTGTAATGTTCAATGAGTTGTAAAATGAATTTAAAAAAAAAAAAATTGCTCTTGAATGTTCAATAAATTGTTAAAAACAAACAAACAAAAAAACCAAAAACACAAATTGCTCGCGTATACATACAGATGTTCTTTTTTCCTGGCATTTAAGCACATCAAGAAAATGAAAACAGCCACTTCTATGTTGATGGTAAATGATGAAAATTTCTCCAATATTTCAACAAAACCCTGAATCAGAAAGAGAAAATTATATTGTGCATTATCACCTGTGTAAGATTGACTTGACCCATGTGAGATTTTTCCATCTTGCACTGCTACGACATCATTGATTATGACGTCACATTATTTTCCATGATTTACGTTACACATAGAAGTAAATTATTCTGTAAAATGAAGGAGCCTCACAGAGAGTAGGATTATTAGACTCCTTCATTAGTAGAGCATGAGGTTGGGAAATTCCACTGTGGGGACAAGATTTGCAGTGTAGGATGAGGCTTTGCTTTGTCCTCCGGATGGAATTTCCTCATCGTCTTCCAGTAAATAATGACGGATTATTTTTCTCACATTTTAATTATAGTTTAGTACATTTAAAATCATCAAAATCCATTTCAATCAACTCAAATGCAAAAACTAATCAGACAGTCAGAAAGAGCATATCTGAAAATGATTTACACGTTGAGTGTAAACTACAAAACCCAAGGTTGTCCACCAGAAAGCTATATAAAATTGAAATTTAGAGAAAACAATACAAAATATTTCACTTCATCGTAATGTAAATCATAGAAAATTTGTATGACATCACCATCTATGATGTCACAGCAGTGCAAGACAGAACAATCTCACATAGCAGAATGACTACAATCAGAGATATAGAACATTAAATGTTTGTAAAAGTGCATCATTTAATTCATAGTAGTGCCAAAATAATTCAAAATATTTAGCAGGCAATATCTTTTTATGTCCAGAGTAGATTGACACTTGGCCTTTGACCTTGAGAACTTAAAATCAACAGGGATCATCTACTCCTCAAGCATGTACCAGTGTACCAAGTTTGATAGTCTGTCAAGCAAAGGATTCTCAGGATATTGAGCAGACAGTGTCTTCCAATGTTCAGAGTAGATTGACCCTTGACCTTTTGACCTGAAAATCAATAGGGGTCCTCTTCTACTCATAACCAACCCACATCTGAAATATCACTACAATCAAGTGATTGGCTCACAAGATATTGAGCGGACCTGTGGTCTACCGACCGATTGACCTACCAACAGACAGACTGACAGACAGGTGCAAAGTAATATGCCCCTCTTCTATGAAGGGGGCATAAATACATGCATTGAGTGAGCAATCATTTTGATGTTTACCTGAGGATCTAACATCGACACACCAAACACAATGGAGAACACCACAAGGGAGACAACTGAGCTGCAGAAACTGTAAATACAGAACAATAGAAAACTATTAGTAGGAATCCTCAGCCAGAGTAGGTTAATTAGAAATTGCTCCCTAAAAATTTAGTGTTTACTAACATGGTAATAGGCCTTGTCTATTCTGAATAAGTTTGGCATTGGAAATAGTAGTATTTTTTTTTAAATTGTTTGTAATATTGACACCTTTTTTTGTGGGTTTTTATTTTTGATATGCAATAATGATTCATATGAAAGTTGAATGTAAAATTTGGTGCTTTTGTTTTTGTCATATTTTCGTCATCTCCCTACTTAATACAAACAATACAATATATAGTACTCACCACTTAGTATTGAAACCTGCGACATTATTCTGACAATACGACAGTACTCACCACTTAGTATTGAAACACGAGACTTTATTCTGACAATACATCACAGTACTCACCACTTAGTATTGAAACACGAGACTTTATTCTGATTCCGGTATTCTGCCAGTTTATCTTTCTTCCAAGCAGACTGTAACCAACCCAACACTGAAGAATACAAAAAAAGAAGAAAATTCATCAATCAGTGTTCAGATTACACAGTGTATGTAATGTTTCAACTACTGTAAACAAGACACAGGCCTTATTGGCCAGCTGAGTATTCATTTAGTTATAAGTATCACTAGTCACAGGGGCTATAACAAGAGTCCCACAGGTCTTATCGGCCAGCTGAGTATTCATTTAGTTAAAAGTATCACTAGTCACTATAATGAACAAGATGAAATTTAGAAGAAAAAATCCCTGTTCTGAATATCTAATTCTAACATTCAGCAACAGCATAAAACAAGATAAAACATTAATGTCTCCTGGTTGTGGAGAAGATTTCTGAAAATTAGTCAATCTTGACAGGTTTTGCCCTACCCATAAGGCCAAAGGGGTGCAGGAGTCCTAAATTTTACAATTTATGTCCCTCTTGTCCCAAAGATACTGCATACCAAATTTTAAAAGAATTGGAATGGTACAATACTTATCAAAAAGAAGTTAAAATGTTCAATTGTTAACAGACGACAGACGCAGACAAATTGCAATTGGTCACCTGAGTGACTCAACCCTAATTACCATATATGATCCCTCAAATTAAAATGAAGATACT
Source organism: Ostrea edulis (assembly GCF_947568905.1). Taxonomy (NCBI): domain Eukaryota; kingdom Metazoa; phylum Mollusca; class Bivalvia; order Ostreida; family Ostreidae; genus Ostrea; species Ostrea edulis. The sequence goes on along the minus strand of NC_079172.1, from coordinate 62,970,436 downwards.
GTAGTGTATCATTGTTTTACCTTGAGGGACCATACAGTATCAGTGTTTTACCTTGAGGGAGCATACATTATCAGTGTTTTACCCAGAGGGACCAACATTATCAGTGTCTTACCTTGAGGTACCATACAATATCATTGTTTTACCTCTAGGGACCATACATTATCATTGTTTTACCTCGAGGGATCATACATTATCAGTGTTTTACCTTGAGGGACCATACATTATCAGTGTTTTACTTTGAGGGACCATACATTATCATTGTTTTACCTCAAGGGATATTATCTTTGTTTTACTTTGAGGGACCATACATTATCAGTGGGTTTTTTACCTCAAGGGACCATACTTTATCAGTGTTTTACCTCGAGGGACCATACATTATCAGCATTTTACCCCAAGGGACCATACATTATGCATGGCCCCTTTACGTAAGATATGGTCCCTTGATAGACTACTTACGTGTATGATGAAGAACTGCTCCCACCGTGAGAAACGAGACAGTGATGCTGACCATGATGAAGAGTTCCACAAGAAAGGCAACCCAAGAATAGGTTGGGTATTTCTCCTTTATAATCTACAAGGATAGAAAAAACAAGAATAAGTTGGGTATTTCTCCTTTATAATCTACAGGGATAAAATAAAATAAGAATAAGTTGGGTATTTCTCCTTTATAATCTACAAGGATAGATAAAACAAGAATAAGTTGGGTATTTCTCCTTTATAATCTACAGGGATAAAAAAAACAAGAATAGGTTAGGTATTTCTCCTTTATAATCTACAGAGATGGGGAAAAAGGGAGGCCCATGGGCTACATCACTAACCTGAGTCCATATTTAAAGATTTTCCCTACATGTTCACATGTATAAAACTTTGATTCCTATTATGGTCCCAACCTACCCCCTGGGGTCATGATTTGAACAAACGTCAATCTGCACTATGTCAGGAAGCTTTCATGTAAATGTCAACTTTTCTGGCCAAGCGGTTCTTAAGAAGATTTTTAAAGACTTTCCCTAAATATTTCTATGTAAAAAATATATCCCTTATTGTGGCCCTATCCTACTCCAAGGAACCACGATTTGAACAAACTTGAATCTACTTTATACCAGGAAGCTTTCAGGTAAATCTCCACTTTTATGGCTCAGTGGTTCTTGAGAAGAAGACTTTTAAAGATTTTCCCTAAATATTCCCATTTTTGTGATTATGTCCCCTTTGATGGGGGCATGGTCCTTCATTTGAACAAGCTAGAATCCCCTTCACCTAGGGATGATATACACCAAGTTTGGTTGAAATTGGCCGAGTGGTTCTGGAGAAGAAGTCGAAAGAATGAAAAGTTTATGGACAGATGGACAGACAACGCACAATGGGTGATCAGAAAAGGTCACTTGAGCTTTCAGCTCAGGTGAGCTAAGAAGATAATCAATACCAAGCATAATTTTAGGTGCCATCTTCTCGCAGTGCATAATGTATGTATGATTGCATGTATACAGTTCACAATTATATGGATACCCATTTCCTCCCTTGCTTGCATGGGGTTGAACTGATGCCCTGCAGAACCAAATCTCCTTGCTGCAGAACTGTAGCTCTCTGAAAAAATATTTTGACATAACAGAGATGTCAAAATATTTTTTCAGAGAGCTACAGTTCTGCAGTTACAAATTTCCTAGTATCGTGTGACCAACACACTAGACTGCTTGACCATTTAGGCAAATTAAAAAAAGTCCACATGCTACACGGTCATTGAGAATGGAAATAGGATACTAACAGTTCTTTATCGAAATTTAAGACAATCATACAAGATACACATTGCATTTGAAATATTTTGTATAAAGCACAAAGATTGCAATGAACCCTTAAATAAAAATAATTGCCCTAAGCGAAGAAATATTTTAATATAAAGCACTTTTACATGGATACTCACTTTTGCCCCTACCTGTGAGAGCTGAACTCATGACCGGCGGAACCAAATCTTAGAGCAGCATGGCAAGAATTCCATTGTCATCAAAAGCAAAGTTTTTTTTTACTCATTTATTGAGCAGTCTAACGTGATGGTCATATGCTGCTAGGAGATTTGGTTCCAGCTGTACTGATTTATACAGTGTTAATTCAGTACAGAAATAAACACTTAATAAAAATCAGAATGACAAACAATCGTAATTCACTGTTAGCACTTTCTCCATGTCTACAAGGTTCAACAGACAGTTGACCCTTACTTGTCGTACATAAATCAATACAGGTATCCTAAATGTTGACGTAAAGAAGCATACCTTAGTTAGTGGAATGGTGGAGATTTCTCCTTCACTTGCGGATCTGAAAACAAAAGTGAAATATTCCCATAAAAATCCGAGAAACTTAATTTCATAATTAGAGCACAGACATTGTACGAAAAAAACAACAACACTTCAGTCAGATTTCAAAATGGTAAAACTTTTGGGAGCTTGGCATAAAATACTGTTACCTTTGTAATGAAATGTTCCTGTAACACAGTGTTCCCTCCGAGTCAGTGGAGTGTTTATCAGTGGGACATGGAAACGAGGATAGCTGTGGAACGATGTCCAGCACCGCCCAGCACCTGATAAAATACAATATCACTTGACAATGATCGTACACAACACCGCGGAAAGATGTCCAGCACCTGATAAAATACAACATCAAAAAGATTGTACAACAATAGTCCATAGCACAGCAGCATTGCAGAGTGGAGCATTTACAAAACAAGAGGCCCACGAGCCATGATGCTCACCAGAGTCACCAAGTTCTGACATAAATACGACTAATAAGCTTTGGGAACCCTAATTGTGCCCCTGTATTCAACCAAGACCATTACTGAACACCTGTACTACCCTAATTGTGCCCCTGTATTCAACCAAGACCATTACTGAACACCTGTACTTTACACCCCTCAAGGAGCCTAGAAATTGTCTCTTAATAAACTACAATCAATATGTAGCCTATAAAAGTTTTATTTCATTCCTGCCAGGAAGACTTTCAAATTGGACAAATACTGTTCACCCTGGGGGTTAATAGCTCAGAGGAACTTGAATTCCTAGCACCTTGTTTCATACGCACACTTGAATATTCCTTTGTTCTTGATGTTTGGGAGAATATTACTACAGAGTTTTCTCCTGCACTGCAACCCAGTAGGGTAACTCTTATCATTGTAGTACAGTGAAACATGGTTACAGCGAACACACTTATAATGAATTCATGCTTACAGTGAAACATGGTTACAGTGAACACACTTATAATGAATTCATGCTTACAGTGAAACATGGTTACAGTAAACACACTTATAATGAATTCATGTTTACAGTGAAACATGGTTACAGTGAACACACTTATAATGAATTCATGCTTACATGTAGTAAAACAGGGTTACAGCGAACACACTTATAATGAATTCATGCTTATAGTAAAACATGGTTACAGTGAACACACTTATAATGAATTCATGCTTACAGTAAAACACGGTTACAGTAAACACACTTATCATGAATTCACACTTACAGTAAAACAGGGTTACAGCAAACACATGTGTAATGAATTCACACTTACAGTAAAACATGGTTACAGTGAAACACATTTATAATGAATTCATGCTTAGAGTAAAACATGGTTACAGTAAACACACTTATCATGAATTCACACTTACAGGAAAACAGGGTTACAGCAAACACATGTGTAATGAATTCACACTTACAGTAAAACATGGTTACAGTGAAACACATTTACAATGAATTCATACTTACAGTAAAACACGGTTACAGGGAACATGCTTTCAGTAAAACACGGTAACAGTGAACACATTTATAATGAATTCATGCTTGCAGTAAACACAGTTACAGCGAACATGCTTATAATGAATTCACACTTACAGTAAAACATGGTTATAGTAAACACACTTAAATGAATTCATGCTTGTACAGTGAAGTGATTTTCAATCCCTAAAGTTTTAACATATCATGAACTTGTTGAATACAACAAATTTAAATTATAACAAATCAAAATTGTTCATCTCCATCACTTTGCTATAAGCGTGTTTTACTGTAATTGAAATAGGATGCTGTTAGTCAAGGCTTGTTCTGATCATTTATGCTGTTGTCCCCATTAGACAATTTTTCGTTTCCTGATAACTTCTAAGACTTTAACTGAGATGGTCAGTACTTACCATAGTATATTTAGAACTGTACACGTGATCAGGCCTATATACCTTTAATTGAGATAGTCAGTACTTACCATAGTATATTTAGAACTGTACACGTGATCAGGCCTAAGTTTACGGAGAGTCGGAAGTTCTGAATCTGGTCCTTTACAGGACTGATCTTGCTGTACATTAGCGGCATAGTGTTCGCAACGCCACCTACAGGTAAACGAAAAAGCTTGTTATAAATGTTTACAAATACACAAAATCAGTTTATAAACTACATGAAAACACTGTGACAGAGAATTATACAGATATAGAAAATCATTAAAAAAAAACTTTTCAGCTGCATGATTTTCTCAAACATTCAAAATATGTTTTTCAAAGTGTTTGCAAAGTTAACGAATTAGAACAACAACCAAAAATACATCAATCAATCGCTTTACATTTTTTTGTCTGTGTTTCCTTTAAATACAACAATGATCTCCATTTACTTTGAGCAAACAAACAATCAACTATTGGGGGTTGGGGGGGATGGATATTTACAGTGACATACAAAAATCACAAAGCTTCATGCTCTATTACCTACCCAATGCAACAGTTCCCATCAGAAACGGTCCGCCGAACGCTGAAAAGTCGTTATGAATGTCTCGATGTATTTCTGCTCCAACGTAAAATGTCACTGCTACCTTCAACAAAAGTTCAATTTAGAGCATGCACGATAAACCCAAAGAAAATAAGAAACTTTAAATGAATTTAACTCTTTCAACACAAAATTCTTTTATTTCCTTTGGCAGTTTGCAAGATTTGTGTCTGAAGTCATTTGTTAACACAGTTAGAGACAGAAAACTTGCACTATCAGAACACCATTTGGCCTTTTTCTTCAAGTCGACTTGATAGATAAGGCTGAGTGATGTTCTGACAGGAAATCTTTGGACACGTTTGATTGGGAAGACTCGGGTAACTCTTAGAGTAATGCCTGTGCATGCACAGAAGCTAGACTCCTTGAATGTGAATAAAACAACAACTGTTGCTTTAGCATTGTTTTGAAAAATGGCATTTGATATGAAAATTGTATCAATGACAATTTATTTATATCTGGTAGTTCATTTTGATACCAAGCAGTATTTCATTCCTATTACATGAATATGCATGTACACGCATATATCGTCTAAATTAAACCAAATGTAGACCATGCATATATAATTCAATCACCCCAAAAATTGATTTTATCTACAATATATTGAAATCAAAACATACATGTACATCTAACAATGCGTAGAAGTATTCATATCAATTATTAAAAACAAAAAATCAGTTAATTAAACTTTGTATCATTTTACATGGTAATTTTGCATTATCTCAAAAATATTGATTTTACGTGTCAAACTCAATATTTCTCTTCATTCTCTGCCATGTTGAACACTCGATGCTTCCGCTAAAGTCAGAAGTAAACGTTTCAAACCCGTGTTTAACACTAGAGCTATGAAACACACATTTTATTTACAACTCCTGCAATTCACACGTTACTTGAGTTGCTCAATCAAACGTGCCTTTTGATGTTACACGTATAAACTTCCATGACTTACTGTTCCCAGAGAAGTGAACCTTTGATGTTACAACACATATAAACTTCTCTGACTTACTGTCCCTAGGAGAAGTGAACTTTTGATGTTACATACACATATTACTGAACTTCTCTGACTTACTGTTCCCAGGAGAAGTGAACCTTTGAAGAACGTGAGGATGGAAACGACGGGCTGGACCAGCTGGAGCGCGAAAACAATGAGAAAGGACAGGACCCACACAAAGACCGGAATCACATACAGGTAACTGTAATAATCAAAGTACTGAAAGTACACACAGGTAACAGTAATAAAAAATCACACAGACCGAAATCACATACAGGTAACTATGATAATCAAAGTACTAAAAGTACATACAGGTAACTGTTATTGAAATCACAGTAAACCCTCATCAAAAGCAAATATAACATGAATAATGAATAAAAGTAGCTATCCCAAAGATAAGGAGTCCCGTGAAGATCAGGGTTAGAATAGGTTCTCAGTACCCCTTGCTAATAGGCGACTAAATGGGGCAGTTCTTCTGATGAGACAGCAAAAACCAAACCCCATGTCACAGCAGGTGTGGCACAATAAAGATCCCTCCCTGCTCGAAGGCCATAAGTGCCGAGCATAGGCCAAAATTTTGCAGCCCTTTACCGGCAACAATGACGTCTCCATATGAGTAAAAAAATCTCGAGTGGAACATTGAACAATATACAACCAACCAAAGAACAGGATGCAATCTAAAGAAAGGGTTCACAAAGTGGATCATCCCCTCTTTGCTATATCTTGAGATTTCCCATCAGCAACCTTCAACTTTTTACATTTAAACTTGAAATAGGGAAGCTGGTCTTTATGCAAGGAATTCTGGGATGTTTAATGGTATGAGTCGCATCATTCACCTGAATAGCTGTAATTTTCCCCATCATGAGATGTAAAATTTAAAGCCTCCATGGTGACCCCCTGGCCCTTCATGTCATGTGAACAAACTGAATTTACAGTTTGTGATGTACTTGCATATTGATTTGACAAAAAAAAATCATGTTTCTGTGGTTCTTAAGAAGACAATCAAGAAAAAGACAATACATTCCAAACATTAAAGTTGCTCACTACACCTTCATAGAGTTTATCAAATCAGCACAAAATTAATTATGATTCAGATATGATGGTATGTAAATAAGTGCATATGTAAGAAAGGCAGAAAATATGCAATTTTGGAGATAGAAAAAAAACCCATGATTTTCAAACATTTATTTCAATAAGTATGAACAAAAGACTCTGTGGCGGATTTGAGCTCGCAATCTGTGGGTCAGTAATCCGATACTTTATCCACTGAGCTACTATGATAGACAAACAAATGGATCAATACAAATAATTTCATATAACATTCAAATCGCCTTCTTGTGACGAAGTGTCATAAGAGTGTAAGTCTTGGTGTAATGAGCTACCTTAATACCTTTTATAGCCATTTCATGACTCCTGGGATCAGGAATTAAATAAACTTGAATCAAATAAATCATTACTGTATTCATGCATTCTCTTGAGTGCCCCGGGCACTTAGAAAATTGAAAAAAGGGGAAACACACAATATCTAATTTAGACAAAAAGTTTGAATAAACTCATGTTATATATTTTATTACAAGTATGAATATATTGTACAGTGGCATTACACGTAATAAATTTATTTAATTACACGTATGAATATATTTTATTACATGTATGAATATATTGTAGTATTACACATTTTAAATATATATTGAATTACACGTATTGAACTTACTTAATTCCAAGAACTTGAGCGTATGCTTCACTTCCTGCCAGCGAATAGCTGATCAACAGTGCTACACTGCAAAGAAAAAAATCTGGTTAATATATATAGATATACACATTAAATAACAGTTCATATTGTCGACTCAACTGAATCTCCTGTTACACAGCCAAATGTTACACATTTACAGTAAAATATAATCTCTAAATTTAGTTTGTAAAATACAATATCTATTAATGACACTTGCTACATGTTATTTTTTTTTCCAAAATGACGAAAATTAAATTTACAAGTGTATGTTTTTATAAGCAAAATGAATACAATTTACCATATGGAATGTAATTTATTCCCATGATTTCTCAATGAAGTCCAAAACAGTCAGCACAAATTGTGCATAGAGTTATATAGGGAGGCTTAATGTATTTCTGAATCAGCTTCTGAACATCATAGAAAATTCACAAGTCTTTTTATCTTTTTAGGAATTCTATATTTGTATTACAACCAAACAAAACCAAAAAATATATATCAACCACTGCAATCACTTTTTATTTGTATCAAGTGTCCCTCAAGCTACGGCTACATAATATAAACGAACTGTTTTTGTGAGCGAGAAATTTTCACTAGAATATCGAGAACCTAATTATCGTGAACCTGTCTCACTGTGAACCACGCACTCTATTAATGTCTCTTGTATTTGTTTCAGATCATCTCAGTCACGAAAATTAGTCGCCGTTAAATATTTCATCACTGGTAAATAACAAATTAAAGTAGTCCCAAATACAAGTTGGTTTACAATACACCCAGCTTGTATGCCAAGGTTCTAGAATAAAGACCTTTACGATAAACTACACATTTACAACTATTTAGTCTAGACACTCTGGGGCCTGAATCTCCGGCCCTGCAGCCATTAATTTCCCAGATTTGGTCGACGCCCCCGGCTCATTATAACTAGATACCCTGTCTTATTCTGGAGTAATGATTTTTTAGCTTTTAAGTTTTTGCCCCAAAGGAGGCAGTGGGCATAACATCACATTACAAGATCTGTTCCCTTACCCCCCCCCCCCCTTCAATAATATGCTAGTCAGACCAACTTGTCTTCCCCTAAAGATACTCATGACAAACGGTCCAGAAGTTTCTAGGAAGCCGGAAATGTTAAAAATTCAAAGTTAATGACAAATGATGCACTACGATCAAGAGGTGCTGAAAGCAGTATAGGTTTCATATGGAAGTGTACAATAAAAATTACAAGGAGATAAGTAGAAAAAACCCACATACAACTGTAGGACGAGAGTAATATCAAAGGCCTGCAAGAGTCCACAGCCAAGGAAGAGCTCTCCCAGGAGGTGCAGATTGGGGGGCTGGGCGTGGTCTTGTTTGGCTAAGATCACATGACCAGCCAACACAGATCCTACAAAAAATACAACAAATGTTATGTGTGTGCAATGTGAAGTCATTTATTTTAATTGAGTAAAATTTTTATGTTTCATGATCATGATTTTTATTTCATAAATTAAGATCTATCAATTTGTTTGTGGTAGTTTATTTTCTCATGGTTAATGATCTGACAATTTGTTTGTGGTAGTTTATTTTCTCATGGTTAATGATCTAACAATTTGTTTGTAGTTGTTTATTTTCTCTTGGTTAAAGATCTATCAAGAGTTCAATATAAACAATATCATTCAGTCAAGAGTTCAATATTTACAATATCATTCAGTCAAGAGTTCAATATTTACAACATCATTCAGTCAAGAGTTCAATATTTACAACATCATTCTGTCAAGAGTTCAATATAAACAATATCATTCAGTCAAGAGTTCAATATAAACAATATCATTCAGTCAAGAGTTCAATATAAACAATATCATTTAGTCAAGAGTTCAATATAAACAATATCATTCAGTCAAGAGTTCAATATAAACAACATCATTCAGTTAAGAGTTCAATATAAACAATATCATTTAATCAAGAGTTCAATTTGTACACCAGGGATACATTTTAACTTTTAAATTCACATGCCCTTTGAACCCTGGCAAATTTTGACTTGCCTGAATTCAAATCTTAGTTGCCAAAGATATAAGAAAGAGTATTTAGAAAGAATAGTTACTTAGAAATTATTTTAAATAATGATTCGGATCAATATAAGTTACCCAAGAACAGTAAAGTGAAACGAGAGACAAATAACTTGAGAAGTGTGGGACGTGTGCACTGCAGCTTAGGTCTGGATTTTTCGAAAAATTCTCAAACTTAAGTTCGAGTTTTATTTTATTTCAGCAGTCAATAAAGTCTTCCGACTTCAGTCCAAGTTTCGACTTGAGTTTATTTCGAGAAATCCAGGCCTGGCTTTATCACACAATATTGAAAATAGCGGACAAAAGTTATTTATTTTAATTTTCCTAGTTTTTTTGTGGATCAGTGTCCATAGGACCTGCACATTCATTATAACACCTCTTCTTATTCTGATTGAACTGCAGTCTCACATTATACAAGTATATGTTTAGGAGAGGTAAAATATGACGTTTTTTTGAAAAACATTGTTGGGTAAGATAAGGGTCTTTTTTGCTAGGAACGGATCATTAATATTACTACTTTAATTGCCATCTAATGAAAATCTGTGTGGTTACAATCTCCCGTTAGAGGACACTGTTTAAAAATTCGAATCTGTGTGTCTTCTGGACTATCAGTGATAAGGTAATATTCACAGTCATGTAAATGTACTAGCTGCTATGAATTTTAAGCTAGATCACTTTTCATAATTGCTAGTATTGTCAAACAAAACTAAAAAAAAAGAAAAAAAGAAAAACAACATTTTTCTTACTCTCTTTCCTCGTGAATCTGAAAACAATGGAATTCTGTATGAACACATTGACAATAACTTACAAAGGTTACAACCCACACCTGTTATATATGTTACCATGGTAACAATCCTCACCACTGTTTTCATCCTCCTCTTCCAATTCATCACATGTTTCATCCGCCAACAGATCATTCAGGGGAACTAACTCCTCCTAATTAAGAAAAAATATAAAAGAAATATAATCTTTGTAAAAATTAACTTTCCAAGTCTCTAAAATTATTCTCATGATTTACATATACATACTCCAAAGTCCAGCATTCTGAATTATAAAACAGATGAGAGTACCTCACAGTTTAATGAATTCAATGACAAAGGGAGTTAACTGTAGGAACTAACGGTTATAATAATTATGATCATTATAAACATGAAGTCTGTGTGTGTGGAGTAGGTAGTAAACAAAATCAAGTTTTAAAGACCTGTGGCATCGCTACTCATGATCTAATACTCTTACACTCTATCTACAGAAACTAATACTCTATCTACAGATACTAATACTCTTACACTCTATCTACAGAAACTAATACTCTTACACTCTGTCTACAGAAACTAATACTCTTATACTCTGTCTACAGACACTAATACTCTTACACTCTGTATACAGAAACTAGTACTCAATCTACAGAAACTAATACTCTTACACTCTGTCTACAGAAACTAATACTCTTACACTCTATCTACAGAAACTAATACTCTTACACTCTGTCTACAGAAACTAATACTCTTATACTCAATCAACAGAAACTAATACTCTTACACTCTATCTACAGAAACTAATACTCTTACACTCTGTCTACAGAAACTAATACTCTTACACTCTATCTAGATACTAATACTCTTACACTCTATCTACAGAAACTAATACTCTTATACTCTGTCTACAGAAACTAATACTCTTACACACTGTCTACAGAAACTAATACTCTTATACTCTGTCTACAGACACTAATACTCTTACACTCTGTCTACAGAAACTAATACTCTATCTACAGAAACTAATACTCTTATACTCTATCTACAGAAACTAATACTCTTACACTCTGTCTACAGAAACTAATACTCTATCTACAGAAACTAATACTCTATCTACAGAAACTAATACTCTTACACTCTGTCTACAGAAACTAATACTCTTATACTCTATCTACAGAAACTAATACTCTTACACTCTGTCTACAGAAATTAATACTCTTACACTCTGTCTACAGAAACTAATACTCTATCTACAGAAACTAATACTCTATCTACAGAAACTAATACTCTTACACTCTGTCTACAGAAACTAATACTCTTACACTCTGTCTACAGAAACTAATACTCTATCTATAGAAACTAATATTCTATCTACAGACACATGCTCAGAAGTATTTACCAGACTCCTTCTAATGTGTGACTGTTAGTCAACATGTTAGAGTTAGTTTTTAAATCATGAAATCTTAAACTATTAAAGTCAATTAAGGTATCTGATGTACAATTGAGCTCGAGAGCTCGGTGTTTTCCGGAATGACCTCGGTAATATTCGGAAACGAGCATAAATCTTTAAATCAACATTATGAACAAATCTAACATTTTGGATAGTCAAAACTATCAAATAAAAGTTTGATTTTGTGCTTTAATAAAATTTGTAAAATGTAACCTGACAATGAAATTAATAATCACCTTTTAGAATAATTTTGTTTTTACCTTTTGAGACTGAAGTTGAGTTGCATGTGCCAACTGGAGGAGCTCCGTAAAAAAGTAAACTGTTAGAACCTTTAAAAAAAAACTTCCAATAAACATGTGTGCAGCATAAGTAACTGGGAAAAAATTACGTGATTATACAGCACATAATATAATACCAGGGCTAATTCAGTCACTTAAACTGTAAAAACTTAACAATGTTAAATCATCCAGTTCTGAATGACAAGTTTTTAAAATTTCCATTCCAAAGTGGTAAAAACTGAAAATGATAGAGTAAGATTGATTTCCATCACTCTATGCTATAATTCTTGTAAACACTGATTGGGTTGTTTGCTCTGATAGTTTGTCTGAGGACTTCAAAGATTCAGTTTTTCGATTAAGCTTTTGTGCAGTTTTTATGTCTACCACATTTGTATGAGAGACATATTAGTCATAGGAGTAAGTATATAAATCACAATTTCAAAATTCCCTTCTATAAACCCAGTAACTTGAACATATAGCGTTATAGCTTATCATAAACGGCAGTTTGCTATGATCAAAATATGTAAGAAAATGTCTTCTACTTCTAAATCAAATTAAACATTTTAAGTTGTAATTTACAAAATTTGACTGGATTAGAAGCTACATGTTATTTCATTTTTTTCAATGATATATGGTTTGCATGTAAACTAAATACCTGACTTGGTTATACATTACTAGTACGTGAATAGCTAAGCTAACTTATGTTGAAATACTTTCTGCTCTAGATTTGATCCATTTCATTCTTCAGGTAAAATTTGACCTCAAAGAATTTTAAGCCATTTTTAATACAAGTATAACAGGAATGGAGAAAATGCAACTGACCAGACTAGCATTTGAACCCGGGTCCCCTGAATCTCTAGTCAGGTGCTCTACTAACTGAACTATCTAGCCACCTGCGATCGAACCTGCCTGACCACCACATTTCTCTCTACTTTAATGTCTTCACACCTAGAAGACATCAACCCAGGATCTGTACCCCCCCCCCCCCCCCCCCCCCAACAGAAATATCTATCTGTCAGTTCCAGGGGCTGGTCAATGGAAACAAATATAGCAGGAAAGGAGAAAATGCAATGGACCAGACTGGAATTCGACCCCCCCCCCCCCCCAAACTCCAGTCAGGTGCTCTACCAACTGAGCTATCTGGCCACCAGCAAATGAACTTGTCTGACCTTTTGCAAAGACTCAAACAGGTTCAATTGCCAGTGGCCAGATAGCTCAGCCCCTGGTAGAGTACCTGACAGAGCAAGGCTTCAATCCTGGTTTGTTCTATTGCATTTCCCCCTCTCTGTTACATTTGGTGCCGTAGATCAGCCCCTGGAAGTGACAGGTGAAAATGCTTGCCATGGTATAAAGATCCTGCATTGATAACTTGAAGTGTGAAGACATTTAAGAAGGGAGGAATGTGGTAGTCAGGTGGGTTTGATCACCAGTGGCAAGATAACTCGGTAGAGCACCTGACTGGAGATTCAGGGGTCCCAGGTTCAAACCCTGGTCTGGTCTGTTGAATTTTCTCCCTTCATGTTACACAAGAGAGATATAGTTAAATCATATGTTTAATGTAATATGACTTCATTACCTGCATTACGGCACCGATAAGGAAAGACACCAAGAAAGGGTAGATTCCCGATTCACTCAATGTCACAGGAAGACCTGAGTTAAACAAGGAAGAAAGTGACATTCACAAAAGTATATAAAATATAGACATGATAGACAAACTACAAAAAACGAAGTGCTGATTTACAAAGAGAATAATACCTAGTATTCCAGTGCCCAATATGGTGGCTATGGTCACGAAATCTACAATCAAGGATGGTTTAAAAGATTTATATTTACATCTACTAATGGCTTTTTTTGGTGATAGCTGTACATTTCAATGTATTATAATTCTTAATAAAAGCATCAATGGTCAACCTTTCAATTTGACGTGATCAAATTTTTAATTTTTTAAAGAAAAAAATGATAAAAGGAATAAATATCTGGGTTGTCTGTATCATGGGGGTATAAAAACAATGAAAGCATACGGGTGATTTCTGCATAATCGGTTCCATACAAATCACCCTAAACTTCAATTTTTTTCATACCACCAAAAATAAAAAAAATCATAGTCTTCTATTTGAAACATATAAACATGCTGATTTAAAGAATTATATTTCCATTACTTACAACATTGTAAATACACCAAAATTTTTCCTCCTTTTTTTAGTGTCTCTCTCATTCTGAACCGATGTCTTTAAAGAATCATGTGTTTACATTTTGCAAAATTCAGAACCTCGTCCACGTCAGTTGGGTCGAAAGTGAAAGTAAACATTTGGCGGAACGTATTCATACGCTTCGGTGATCCCTAATTTTCAATTGGAAAAATTTACATTCAAGAAGAATTTCATAATTAATTCAATATAATATTTATTATTCTATCAAAATAATACTGTGAATATTCCTTTAAGATTGAAAAAGAACAGTTTAAAATGAGAACTATTTTTCTTCGTATAGTGATATTTGACCTATATGTTGTTCGTTTGCCGGTGCTTGAAGAGATTGCAGTGGGAGTTTCGGCATTGTTTGTGAGTAAAATTTATTTGACATGTCATATGCCAGGTTTTCTCTAACGGTGCATTATGTTTTGGATATGTTGCACAAGGAATAGCTTGAATGATTCGATAAGAAAATTCTTTGTAGTCCAGAAAATTACCAACGCGTTGCATTAATCAGTTAAGCTCGAATTTCCTCAAACATACAACAGGACGAAATATCGGGTCGTACAGTCACAGACCCTCCTATACATACATGCTGAGAAGAGTCGTACATTTTATGACTTTTGAAACAATTTTCTATGACGGACTTTGACTATGCTGGATTAGCAATCTGAGGTCATCTGTGTTGTGAACACTATAGTGACTCAGATATATTCTCGCTAAAACACGATTATCCCTCTCTAGCGAGAAATAAACATTACCATAAACAGGTGTTTTGGCGTCTTTATTTAAAATAATGGCAAATCTTGTGCAACGCTGAATAAGTGCGACACACTCAACATGATGCGAACAGTTTCTATGAAATTGACAACATAGTCAAGAAATTGCATATCAAAATTGATGCGTAAGAGGGAAGCAGTCTGAAATCCAATACACATTGTGAGTGTTTTTGTTTTGATTAATATATTTGCAGAAGTATCGGACATTTTAGCACTTTTTCTTCTTTTCACGTGAAACACGAAGCAAGTGTTTTTCTCGGTTGTACAGGTTATATTTACTCTCGCTTGAGAGGGATAATCGCGTTTTAGCGAGAATATCTTGCTATAGGGGGAAGTGTTCCCAACCTGTTTAAGATTATGGCAGTTAGCCCAGCAACTAGACAGCAGGCTAAATATCTAGGTCTGTGGAACGCATTGTGTGAATTAAAGGTGATGCAGTACCACACACTTAGCTAAAGGGATCGCTTTCAAACTTTTGTGAAGTGTCTAATTTTGAAGGGTAAAAAATGACAACAACTAAACCAGAATTTGTTACAATATCCTTTGTGATAATTAAATCATATTATACTTTCTCTTTTTAAGTTCAACCATGGCTTTGACAGAAGTATCAAACAACAAAATGTTTGGAGGTCAGCAGAAGGTTTTCAGTCATGAGAGGTATGGATCATAGCTTAAAGCAGGGCTTGAAGCTAACTTTTTATGTCACCAGTCCAGCCGAACTGATAGGGTATAATTTCAACCAGTCCGCAGAAAAAATTACCAGTCCAACAGAGTTTTCCAGAAATAATTAAGCATATTTCCTTAATGTTATTAAAATGAAATTTAACTCAATATGCCTCAGACAATATTGCAATGTTCACTTAGATGTGGAATTTTTATATTACATGTACCTCTGATATCTACAGATCGAAGCATGTCAAATGTGTATGTAAAATTTCATAAGTATATTTTCCAAAATGATGCTTTAGAAAATTAACCAGTCCCATCGGACTGACTAAAACAAATGTCAGTCTGTCCGCCAGACTTTTAACCAGTCACAGACTGACGGGCAAATGTTAATTTCGAGCCCTGTAAAGAGGAGAATTCACTTAGAAGAGAGTTTGTGATTCGGTTCTTTTAATGTTTGAAACCTGTCTTTTCAGCACTGAGGTAAAGTGTGCCATGAAGTTTGGCATTTTTCTACCTCCCCAGGCAGAGAGTGGAAAATGTCCTGTCCTCTATTGGTTGTCAGGTAATCTACTGAATTCAAAGGATGTACAGAATAAACTCATAGGTCTTCTACTCACAAAATTAATATTGACCAGTTTTTATACGCCCATTTTTAGGTCTTCTACTCACAAAATTAAGAAAAACATTAATATTGACCAGTTTTTATATGCTCATTTTTAGACGGGATGTATTATTGTACAGCGATGTCTGTTCTTCTGTCTGGCTGGCTGTCCATCCAGGGTTTTCTGTGACTCGGATGAGCGATGTGGACCCTGGGCCTCTTGTTGTTTTTATGTTTTCTCAGTTACTTTGATAATAAAATGCTTCCTTTTGGTTTCTTGAATTAGATATGAAGGTCGCATACCTTGCAGAAATAATGTATAACCCACGAAAGTATGGCGTAGCTTATGATGGCTGATACTACCCTCAGTTAATTTCTACAACCCATAAAAGTATGGCGTAGCTTATGATGGCTGATTAATTTCTACAAGTTGTGGCTTGAGAAAAACACCCTACATAGTCTTGTGATGGGCATATTAATATGTATGTGCTGTTTCTGTTACAGCTTGTGACAGGCGTATTATGAATCATTTCTGGTACAGCTTGTGACGGACATATTATGAATCGTTTCTGGTACAGCTTGTGACAGGAGTATTATGAACTGTTTCTGGTACAGCTTGTGACGGGCATATTATGAATCATTTCTGGTACATCCTGTTTTGGGCGTATTATGAACCGTTTCTGGTACTCTTGTTGAAAATACATGAGGGTGTGAACTGCACTGCTTCACAGCGATATACTTTTAACGAATCGCTAACACAGATGATTTTTTTTAATATCACATTTTACTTTCATTCCTGTTGGAATTCCAAGTTGCCCTTATTTTGTGGTGCTTCATTTTGTGGCACCCCCCTTTTTTTGTGGCACCCCCCTTTTTTTGTGGCACCCCCTTTTTTTTTTGTAGCACCCCCTTTTTGTGGTTGTAATAGGATGTGCTTGGTAGCTTGTCTTTCAGTGTCGCTCAATATTTAATTACTGTCTAATTAATTAGATGCTTTCATCAGGTCATGTAGGGATAGATCAGCATTCAGAATGCATGACAAATCTTATTTTAGTGAGATTACATTTAGTACTACCTTCCACAACTGTCTATAATAATTGTATAGTGTCACTAAAGCATACCTGTAAACTTGTAAATATTATTTTTAGGACTGACGTGTACTGAACAGAATTTTGTCACAAAGGCTGGAGCTCAGAGGGTGGCAGCAGAGCTTGGATTTATTGTTGTAGCACCAGACACTAGTCCAAGTAAGTCACAAAGGCTGGAGCTCAGAGGGTGGCAGCAGAGCTTGGATTTATTGTTGTAGCACCAGACACTAGTCCAAGTAAGTCACAAAGGCTGGAGCTCAGAGGGTGGCAGATTTATTGTTGTAGCACCAGACACTAGTCCAAGTAAGTCAGAGGAGGGGGGTGGGGGGGGGGGGGGGGGGGGGGGGGGGGTGACACCAGTCCTTGTAAGCCAAAGAAAAAGAATCTTCTAAAGAACTTCAACTGTACATAATGTGTATATAACAAGAAGATTGATGTAAAGGTTACCAACAATACACTAAATAATTCAGTTCTAACTTTGTTGATATTTTCTCCTTGTAGGAGGTTGTGACATTGAAGGAGAGGAGGATGGTTGGGACTTTGGAACGGGGGCGGGGTTTTATGTAAATGCAACCCAGGACAAATGGAAAAACAACTACAGGATGTATGCTTATGTCACAGAGGAGGTGAGTGGGCAGCGGACATTGTGGGCGGTGAAAACTGTTTTCCGTTTAAGAAGGAATGATACATCCTACATTGCAATAATGGCTGACTTCCTCTTTAAACATGAATGAAAATATACATATCAGCAATATCTGTATATATATCCTTAGTTTTAATTTAAATTGCTTAGCTAGGTAGCTCAGTCGGTTAACTTGTCAACTGGTGATTGTGATACAAATCTAGCCGGCATTTTGATTTTATTTGCCCCTGAAATCGGAGATTCGGGGGCATATAGTTTTTGGTCTGTTTGTCTGCAAAAGCTTTAACCTTGGTCATGACTTTTTTAACACTTGGTGCTTGGGCTTTTCATATTTCACACGTGTATTCCTTGTGACCCTGCCCAGCCCAGCTATTCCAGCTTTACCTGCTGGATTTGTTTTTCTTCCTTGCGGGAAGTCAAACAGTCCTGCAGATGAAGCTGTCCCATGTTCTAACATCTGTACTCAAATGTACATGTATAATGTTACAGTAGGCCAGTGTAGTTTGTATTTCTATTTCAATGATTATTATCTCAACAGTTACTATGATTAAAATTTGTATTATGGCATATGAATGGACACAGATTACAGAACAGTACCTAGTGCCTTAGCCATCTTAAGCATGTACTGATTGAAGCATTTGAGCCGTTCCTAACAAAAAGGGCCCTTAAGTTAGTGCTAAAGTGTGAACTACAGAGAACATCTCTCAAAATATTATAGCAATGTTGATTGTCGTTAAAATATTACAGTCAATCAACGATGACGACCAACTCGTGATTGGTAATCATGACCTTTTTCTTTACGAGTATGCAAAAAATGACGTTATGTTTTTTGATTATGGGTTTTTTTTTTTTGAAAAACATTGTTGGATAAGATAAGGGCCTTTTTTGCTAGAAATGGCTCATTTTATGTTAGCTTGCCAAATGTGTATTCCTGTGGGGATCCGGGTTAGACTAGGTCCTCAGTACCCCTTGCTTGTCGTAAGATGCGACATGGGGCAGTCCTTCGGATGAGACCTCAAAAACCGAGGTCTCGTATCACAGCAGGTGTGGCACGATAAAGATCCCTCCCTGCTCAAAGGCCATAAGCGCTGAGTATAGGCCTAAATTTTGCAGCCCTTCACTGGCAATGGTGACATCTCCATATGAGTGAAATATTCTCGAGAGGGACGTTAAGCAATATTCAATCAATCAATCAACCAAATGTGTCATTTTGTTAATTGACATTATTTTATTGAAACAATGAAAGTTGTAATTTCTGTTAACTTGTAATTGAAAGGAGAGTGTAGTGAGTGGAGGCTTAAAAGTCCAGAAGTCTTTGTTCTTTGACCTGGTGACCTTAACATTGACCTTAGACCAACTTTTATAAAATTTCAATATAAGCCATATCTTTCAAATCGAAAGAGGTACTGTTTTTATATTAAGCATGTGCACTTTTTATGAGATGGTCTTTCCAATGATACCAGATTTGTTGACCTTGACATTGACTTAGTTTTTTGGGAATTTTCAAAACAAAAATATCATGTCTTACAGTTCCATTTTGTTATAATCGGAGGGCATAAGTGTTTTACAAACAAATCTCGTTAATTTTATCATTCTTTTAAAAAATTAGATCAACTGTTTATTGATAATTATTTAATGCAGTAAACATTGGTAAAAGTAGCTAACATTGCTTATTATAGCTCTGTAACACTTACAGCTCCCAGCATTGGTGAACGCCAACTTCCCCACCCTTCCTGATAAGCAGGGTATATTTGGTCACAGGTGAGTGAACTGTACATGTACTTGTTTTTATTTTATTAAAATACAATTCATTTAAGTAATGAAAGTAATTTGTACTTATTTTATGTGATATGATGTTTGGACAGTTTACGCATTCAATTGTAAATTGCAAATAACAGAGTGTGAACAGTCCCTACAATCTAATTAATATCAATCAGACTTCTCAAATCCGCGCTGTATACCCTGTGTAAGAAGATCTGACAAAACCCAACTAGGGGTCATGTCATGTGAACTTTGTGTTAGCCAATCAGCGCGTCACCTATGAAATCGTCGGTGTTCACACTTCAAGGAAAATGACTGCAATTGTTTGGTTTGAAAGCAAACACTTTGCAGCTAGATGTGACGTCACAATGCATTGATTACATTGACTGGCGTTATATTCCTCGCGTTAATTAAATGACCATCTTGAAAACTATTCAAATTATATCCATACCCATCCCTATTCATACAGTACATAAATCGCAATTCACAATTAATGTAATTTGGGTGTATTTTATATGGTACTTTTTATTGTTAGTATGAACAGGATAGATTAGGCATTATTGCGAAAGTTTAAAATTCCTAATGTGAGAATATACAATTCTATAATGTGGTATAAACTTCCTGGGAGAGAGATTACTGCAACTTGTTTATGAATTGCCGGGAACTACCTAACAAGCCATAATTGTCTGTATGGTGCAATCTGACTGGCTGATGAATATTCGAAGAGAAAATTCATGCAGACGTAACCCCCTTTTGGGTATTGTAGCGATTGTGAGCGTATCTTAGGATCTGGTTTTAATTAGCTCGACTGTCCCTACATATTTTATATCATATAAAACTACTCTGATTTCTTATTCAATTTGATTTAGAAAATTGTAATAATAAAAAAAAATAGGTGTAATTTGATCAAGATAGAAAATATAGGTTTATTTATGATGTGGAGCAATATTGTCATAGCAACAAAATGGAAACAGGAGCCAAATGCATTGTGAAGTCAATTGTAAGACATCTTATGCCACAAATTAATGGCAACTTTGTTCATACGATATAATAAACATTGTTAATTTAGTTTGTTCAAATCATGGCCCCCGGGAATAAGATGGGGCCCCAAGGGGGGATCAAAGTTTTACACACAAATATATAGGGAAAAACTTTAAAAATCTTCTTCTCAAGAACCACTAAGCCAGATAAGCTGAGATTTACATGAAATCTTCCTGACATAGTGCAGATTCAAGTTTGTTCAAATCATGGCCCCCGGGGATAAGATGGGGCCCCAAGGGGGGGATCAAAGTTTTACACACAAATATATAGGGAAAAACTTTAAAAATCTTCTTCTCAAGAACCACTAAGCCAGAAAAGCTGAGATTTACATGAAATCTTCCTGACATAGTGCAGATTCAAGTTTGCTCAAATCATGGCCCCCGGGGATAAGATGGGGCCCCAAGGGGGGATCAAAGTTTTACACACAAATATATAGGGAAAAACTTTAAAAATCTTCTTCTCAAGAACCACTAAGCCAGAAAAGCTGATTTTTACATGAAAGCTTTCTGACATAGTGAAGATTCAAGTTTGTTCAAATCATGGCCCCCGGGGATAAGATGGGGCCCCAAGGGGGGATCAAAGTTTTACACACAAATATATAGGGAAAAACTTTAAAAATCTTCTTCTCAAGAACCACTAAGCCAGAAAAGCTGAGATTTACATGAAAGCTTCCTGACATAATGCAGATTCAAGTTTGTTCAAATCATGGGCTCCGGGGGTTGGATGGGGCCACAATAGGGGATCAAAGTTTTACATACAAATATGTAGGAAAAATCTTCTTCTCAAGAACCACTGAGCCAGAAAAGCTGATTTTTACATGAAAACTTTCTGACGTAGTGCAGATTCAAGTTTCTTCAAATCATGGGCTCCGGGGGTAGGATGGGGCCACAATAGGGGATCAAAGTTTTACATACAAATATATAGTTAAAATCTTTTTCTCAATAACCACTGAGTCAGAAAAGCTGATATTTACAAGAAAACTTTCTGACATAGTGCAGATTCAAGTTTCTTCAAATCATGGGCTCCGGGGGTAGGATGGGGCCACAATAGGGGATCAAAGTTTTACATACAAATATATAGTTAAAATCTTTTTCTCAATAACCACTGAGTCAGAAAAGCTGATATTTACAAGAAAACTTTCTGACATAGTGCAGATTCAAGTTTGTTCAAATCATGGTCCCCGGGGGGTAGGATGGGTCCACAAGTGGGGGGGGGGTTCAAAGTTTTACATACAAATATAGAAAAAAGCTTTAAAAGAACCATTGGGCCAAAGAAGTTGACATTTACATGCAAGCTTTCTGACATAGTGTAGATTCAAGTTTGCAAAGGGTAGTTTGGGCCATAATAGGGACCAAGGTTTTACATGCAAATATATATGGAAAGTCTTCAGATATGGGCCAAGGTGACTCAGGTGAGCGATGTGGCCCATGGGCCTCTTGTTTTAATTCTGCCACCGATAGACTTCATCACATCAACAGACATGTTTTTCTTCTTGTTCTGTGGTATGGTGGACATGTTTTTCTGATTGTTCTGTAGTATGGGTGGACATGGAGCACTGATTGTTCTGTAGTATGGGTGGACATGGAACTCTTGACATGTTTTTCTGATTGTTCTGTAGTATGGGTGGACATGGAGCACTGATCTGTGCACTGAGGAACCCTGGGAAATATCTGAGTGTCAGTGCCTTCGCACCCATCTGTAATCCCGTCAACTGTCCCTGGGGAAAGAAGGCTTTCTCTGGTTACCTAGGAGACGACCAGGAGAGCTGGAAGGTATTGCACAAGTACAAAGGTCGTCACAAATATGTTCTGACATGGAAGCCTGTATGAAATTTCTCATAATCATTTGAATACTACATGTATGAGTAAATTTCTGTTTCAGGAGTATGATGCCTGTTGTCTTGTCAAGAAGTACAATGGCCCACCTCTTAAAATTCTGGTTGATCAGGTACAGTCTTAAATACCATAAGTATGAAATATTGTACAATGCAATCATTATTTTTTAAATTAATATATCTGGGAAAAAAAACTGCATTGATTGTAATTTCCAAACACCTAATTCCCCCAAAACCCCTGAGATATTTTTTTGCATTAAAAAACTGACAGGATATTTTGATTGATCCGTAGTGAAAACTTTCAAGAAGAAACACTCCAAATGCTCCCCCCCCCCCCCCCCCCCCCCATCTAAATTTACCCTGCACTTTGCTACAGGGTCAAAGGTGTTAATATGATAACCCCTGCTAAAATAGAATTTCCATAAATGTACTATCATACAGGAAAATGATTGTACCATTTCAAATACTGTGTACCAAGTGTGTGCATGTTTCTGTATAACTCAGTGATGTAAATATTCCCTGTATCTATTGTATACTTGATCTCAGGGGAAAGCAGACAACTTCTTACCCTCAGGACAGCTACTGCCAGATAACTTTGTCACCGCATGTGCTGAGGCGAAAATGGAGCTGGTCATGAGAATGCAAGAGGTACTTCATGTTTTTACACTTCTCCAAATATAACCCCAAAAAAAGTCATGGAACTGATTGTTGTTTTAAAATAATGATAGAAGATGATTGGTCATTGTTAAGATCATGACAGAAGATGATTGGTTGATTGTTAAGATAATGACAGAAGATGATTGGTTGATTGGTCACTGTTAAGATAATAATGGAAGATGATTAGTCACTGTTAGGATAATAACAGAAGATGATTGGTCACTGTTATGATAGTAACAGAAGATGATTGGTTGATTGTAAAGACAATGCCAGAAGAGGATGGGTCACTGTTAAGATAACAGAAATCTTGAACACTAAGTTGTATCAGGATAGATGGATGGATGGATTGAAAACTATTAGTCCCCTTCTGGCTTTGCCATTTGGGAACAAATAACATTTATGATTGGTCACTGTTAAACATAATAGCAGAAGATGATTGGTTGATAAGTTACTAGAAAATGATTGGTTGATTACTTACCAAGAGAAGATGATTGGTTGATAAGTTACTAGAAGATGATTGGTTGATTAGTTACTAACAGAAGATGATTGGTCCTTGTCTGTTTCAGGGGTATGACCACAGTTATTACTTCATGGCGACGTTTATGGAGGACCACTTGAGACACCACGCCAAGTTCCTGAAGTGAGAGGGATTCTGTCTGTCCATGGACTGAGAGGGATTCCGTCTGTCCATGGACTGAGAGGGATTCCGTCTGTCCATGGACTTAGAGGGATTCCGTCTGTCCAGGGTTGTGTGATTAAATTGATTCAGATGATTTAATACTGACAAGACTTCCACAAGAGGAAATTCAATGAACTGCCATTACTACCAATGTGTTATGAAAGACACCATGCACTGCCCTCAGCTCTTTTTACCAAGTTTGATAGCAACTGTTGTACAAAACAAATTTTGTTCTTTTTTTCTTAATGAATTCTAGAAAACTTTACTTTTGTATGGAGATTCATTGTGAATTCCGAATAATTGAACTTCTTGTAAGAGTGAGAATATTATATTTGTTGATCATGTATGATTATTACCTTGTTCTCGGTTTGAGGACTTACGATGATGAATTAACATATAATATTAAATGATACTGTAGTTATGAAAATTGTTGGATGCAATCAGATTTCCGAATTGTACCTACTAATAAAACCTAATTGTAAACTTAGCTTTTTGTGTTCTGTATGTACAACATGCAGCACCAGTAGCACGTTCAAGCTTCACCAAAAAAGTATAAAACTTTACTATAAAGATATAAATTTCTGTTTTGAAAATGCACGAGGGTATGAAATGTGATGCTTCACGCTGACATACCTCATGAAGTGCATTAGAGGGGTATTCTAGGTGAAAACAAGAGGTACTGTGAGCAATGCTCACTAAGAATACCCCCTGCTTATCCCAATCTCCCAAAGGGTGTTGTTAATAGGTATAAACTACCTCTTTTCTGAGTGTTGCTACTTCGATGTCCAGTGCGCATGACCTTTTGACCCCAAAATCGATAGGGATCATCTTCATCCCATGAGTAAGTCCATATGTATGATATGGTGACTGTAGGTGGAAAGGATAACGCTTTAGAGGCCGGAAACCATATTGCTACTTCAATGTCCAGTGCGCTTGACCTTTGACCTTTTGACCCCAAAATCGATAGGGAACATCTTCATCCCATGGGTAGTCCATATGTATGATAAGGTGACGGTAGGTGGAAAGGATAATGCTTTAGAGCCCGGAAACCATTGCGTCTACAGACGGACGGACGGACAGACGGACAACCCGATTCCAGTATACCCCCCCCCCCCCACAACTTGTTGCGGGGGGTATAATTACAACAAAAGCCTGCGTTATTAAAAGTAAAGTGTAGGTCACTGATTGCCGTTACTTCATTCACATCAAATCCGAGACACAGGGCCTATCTCACCAGAGTCACCTTAGCCTAGCTGTTCTTCATTGGGATGCTTTGAAATTATATACTCATTGTGCAGTAAGTTTCTTGGGGTCATCCCATCTTCCATCATTATACACCGTCGAAGACGGGACGTATTATGGTTGGCGTCATCTGTCCGGACCTTTTGGGTAGGGTACAGACCGAACCATAAGCTCCAGGATTTTACAACTTGGTACATTTGATCACCATGATGAGAGAAAGATGCCTATTATTTTTTAAGATCAAAGGTCAAGGTCGTAGTATTACTTGGTAGGAAAACCTTATTGGCAGGATACAGACCGAACCGTAAGCTCCAAGATATTACAACTTGATACAGTTGATCACCATGTTGAGAGGAAGATGCCTATTGTTTTTCAAGGTCAGAAGTCAAAGTTCAAGGTCGCAGTATTACTTATTAGGTCATAGGAGAACCTTGTAGACAGGATACAAACCAAACTTTAAGCTCCCGGATATTGCATTCATAGAGAGTACATGATTTGTCCGTTTTTACGATGCAAACAGCAAGTCACAACCCTGATGATTGCTGATACTACTGGAAGCCAAGTTCTATAAATGGTGTAAGAAAAACGCCCTATACAAGCATTAGCTTTTCACGGGTGTATTATGTACCGTTGGCGGTACTCTTGTTTTTTGATCGTTCAAATATCTTTAAAATGGTTGATATTCCCAACCTTCAATATTCTTGTTGCACATGACACAATGCAATGAGCACTGGGACTTTGTCATTTTCCACCTCATTTGCCCCTCAAGGTGAAAGAAAATTCCAAAAACTTAATGCAAATCTAATGGACACCACCAATAGTCTTGCAAAAGATGATTTGGCTACTGCAATAAATGCAAAAAGGATCCTTATGGTAAAGATTATCAAATCAACTTTTTAATGTATGAGGAATTTTGTAGAAAAACATTGTTTTCTATCCCTATTTGGTCCCCAGGGTGGAAATGAAAATACCAAAATCTTATTGCACATCTACAGAACACCAACAATCATCTTCCAAAAGATGATTAGGCTAGTGCGTAAAATGTAAGAGGAGTTTTGGGAACCAGGTTTGTTTAGAAAAATCATTTGGTTTTTTTTTTACCCCCAGGGTAAATTTCAACTTACCACCCATCATACTGATAAAGATGAATTGGTTGCTACTTAAAATGAAAGAGGAGTTTGAGGAAGAAAGTGAGACGGACAGGTGGACCAGGGTAGAATATACTCAAAACTTTCTTTTAAACAAGAGGCCCATGGGCCACATCGCTCACCTGAGTCACCTTGGTCCATATCAGAAGATTTTCCATATCTATTTGCATGTAAAACCGTAGTCCCTATTATGGCCCCAAACCTACCCCTGGAGGCCATGGTTTTTGCAAACTTGAATCTACACTATGTCAGAAAGCTTTCATGTAAATATGAACTTCTTTGGCCCAATGGTTCTTGAGAAGAAGATTTTTAAAGATTTTCCCTATATATTTGTATGTAAAACTTTGATCCCCTATTGTGGCCCCATCCTACTCCAGGGGGGCATGATTTCAACAAACCTGAATCTGCACTATATCAGAAAGCTTTCATATAAATCTCAGCTTTTCTGGCTTAGTGGTTCTGGGAAGAAGATTTTTAAAGATTTTTCCTATATATTTGTATGTAAAACTTTGACCCCCTATTGTGGCCCCATCCGACCCCCGGGGGGCCATGAGCTTAGCAATTTATAATCTGCACTATATAAGGAAGCTTTCATATAAATCTCAGCTTTTCTGGCTCAGTGGTTCTTGAGAAGTTGATTTTAAAGATTTTTCCTATAAATTTTTATGTAAAACTTTTATGCCCCCCTTGAGGCCCCATTCAATCTCCGGGGTCCATGATTTTAACGAACTTGAATCTGCACTATATCAAAAAAAAAACAACAAAAACAAAAACAAACTTTGACCCCCTATTGTGGCCCCATCCGACCCCCGGGGGCCAAGATTTTAATAATTTAGAATCTGCATTATATAAGGAAGCTTTCATATAAATCTCAGTTATTCTGGCTCAGTGGTTCTTGAGAAGAAGATTTTTAAAGATTTTCCCTATATATTTGTATGTAAAACTTTGACCCCCTATTGTGGCCCCATCCGACCCCCGGGGGCCGTGATTTTAACAATTTAGAATCTGCATTATATCAGGAAGCTTTCATATAAATCTCAGCTTTTCTGGCTCAGTGGTTCTTCAGAAGTTGATTTTAAAAGATTTTTCCTATAAATTTGTATGTAAAACTTTTATGCCCCCCTTGAGGCCCCATTCAATCTCCGGGGTCCATGATTTTAACGAACTTGAATCTGCACTATATAAAAAAAAAACAACAAAAAAAAAAAACAACTTTGACCCCCTATTGTGGCCCCATCCGACCCCTGGGGGCCATGATTTTAATAATTTAGAATCTGCATTATATAAGGAAGCTTTCATATAAATCTCAGCTTTTCTGGCTCAGTGGTTCTTGAGAAGAAGATTTTTAAAGATTTTCCCTATATATTTGTATGTAAAACTTTGACCCCCTATTGTGGCCCCATCCGACCCCCGGGGGCCATGATTTTAACAATTTAGAATCTGCATTATATAAGGAAGCTTTCATATAAATCTCAGCTTTTCTGGCTCAGTGGTTCTTGAGAAGAAGATTTTTAAAGATTTTCCCTATATATTTGTATGTAAAACTTTGACCCCCTATTGTGGCCCCATCCGACCCCCGGGGGCCATGATTTTAACAATTTAGAATCTACACTACCTAATAAAGCTTATCTATAAATTTCATCTTTTCTGGCCCAGTGGTTCTTGAGAAGAAGATTTTTTAATGACCCTACCCTATTTTTACCTTTTCTTGATTATCTCCCCTTGGAAGGTGGCCTGGCCCTTTATTTTAACAATTTAGAATTCCCTTTACCTAAGGATGTTTTGTGCCAACTTTGGTTGAAATTGGCCCAGTGGTTGTTGAGAAGTTGAAAATGTGAAAAGTTTACAGACGGACGGACAGACGGACGGACGGACGCCGGAGTACGGGTGATCAGAAAAGCTCACTTGAGCTTTCAGCTCAGGTGAGCTAAAAAGTGTGGGTCTAAATATGACTAATCTTTGCCAGAGGTCTCAAGAAAATTTGCTTTATATTAATTTTCTAGGTAAAATTTTGATCCCCTATAGTGACTCCATCCTACCTTCCAGGACTATGATTCCAACAAACTTGAATCTACACTACCCGAGTTTTATGCTAACCATGGCCTTGTTGTTTTAAAAACATTGCCATATGATTCCCTATTGTGCCCCACCTTACCCCCTGTGGCCATGATTTGAATAAATTGGAATCTGCCATACCTGAGAATGCTTGCCTTTTACTACATGTATGACTAATCAAGGCCCCACAGTTCTTGAGAAAAAAAAATCTCCTACCCCTAGTAAAACTTTGCTCCTTTACTATAGTACCAAACCTACCCCTGAATCATGATTTGGACAAATTTGAAACTTCACTTGATCAGGAAGCTTTCATGCAAGTTTCATATTTCTGGTCCAATGGTTTTTTGAAATTTTAAGTAGCATCACCCTATTTTTTGCTCTTTCTAGAGTATCTCCCCTTGAAAGGGGAGCAGATTTTCATTTATTTCAACAAAATTGAATCCTTTTCACCTCGAGATACTCGGCAACAATTTGTTTGAAATCCACCCATTGATTTTGGAGAAGAGTTTATGATGACAACAACAGACAGATTTCCATCAGAAAACCTTTGAGCTAATAAAAAGATAATGCGATATTTTTTACTTTGCAAGAGAAGCTCAAATATTAATTATTTGCATATACTGACAAAATCTCTGGTATGCCTCATGCAACACAAGGAGATGAAAACATTGAGTTTAGACAATTTACTGGTGAGAATATTCTGGGTAAGTAGCAATGAAGAGAATTTAAAAGACAAAATTCATGTTCTTCTTTTAATTTTCATAATATACATACATGTATATCATTGCAGTACAACATGAAGGCAGACCTGGACGGAATAAAGAAAAATTAGTCAACATGAGAGATTGTAATCTGTCACAGCACGTAAGCACTAGCTGTACCTGTTGTCATGCTAACCGTTGATATGGAAACCAACATATAATAATAGTTAAAAAATTGATGTATCACAGACTTAGAACTAGAGATTCACAACTGGTCAGTGTCCAGAAACTTGTGACCGGCCCCTGGGTCTGTCCGACCTTTCTGGGCGATCACTAATCCCGGCTGTTGAGGGGGCGGGGGTTCTCTCTGGTCTTTCTCTCTCCTTCTGATATTCCATTTCTATCTTCGCATCAATCTTCTCCCAGTCTATTTCAATCTACAATAAGATGTGTTTGTGAAACATTCATGCCTCCATATGACCGCAAAGTACATGTAAGTATGGTCTTGTCAAAAGAAATAAATGTGAAATATGTAATCTCCATCACTAAGCATTAAACAATTATAGCCAAGGTTAGATTTTGCTGCAGATAAACAGACAGACTGACCAACCAAAAATTATATGCTTGCAAATCTCCAATAGCAGAGGCATAAAAAAATGCTCTAAAAATCAATATAGAAAATAATCATTGGAGGAAAGCATACACCTCTATCTGTTTAAAGCATAATAAAAAAAATGCATGGATAGATCATTGATAGATTAACATTTCAAAGCATAAGGAAATTGAAAACTACATGTAGGTCCAATTTGACTTTCACTCTCTAGTTTGTTTGAATTAAGGGATTGAGAAATTCCCTCACTCATACGAACTAGACAGTCAATCCATAGATAACAGAGATTACTCCTTACACTTACCCCTTCACTGTACTGCAGGAAGCGTTTGTTTTTCTCCTTTTTCTCGAATCTCTCCAGGTATCTTTGTCTGTGTCCCAGCACTGTGTCAACGTGAGTTTTGTGTTTCACAGCCAACTCTAGAGCTCTGTAAAAGAAATACCAGCACTTACTGCAAAACGATTACACACCCGCAAATCTGACAAGAGATTTCCAGACTTTACTATATCAATTGTATGTATTTAAAGTGTATATACGCTTTCACATCTGTACGCATTTCTTGCAAGTTTTACAAAGTGAAAGTAGAAAAATTTAGAACCCCACAATTTCCATCTACATTCAACATTGCTTTATCTGATTTGATTAAATGTTCTTTCATGATTTTAATGCATGTTGCTCTAAGAAATACTTCCTAACACTGAAACAGTATCTGTAGCACGTTAAAGTTGCTGACACGTTATATCGAGTTAAGTACAATTTTGTGTAAGATTTGGACCGGATCCTTTTTTAATTGAAACACACCGAAAAAACATTTTGCCGAACTTTTAATTGTTGAATGTATTGAAAACATCTCAAGAATACAGTATGTTTTTAATTTAATTCAGCTGGATTCCTATTTTGAGATACAAAACCTAGTTTATAATTACCTGTCCCAATTATAGAGATGTATATTTAACATGATAGCCCTGAAGATGAGACCGGCCGTCAGTAAGATAGCCTCTGCGTCCTGAGGACTGCCACACAGAAGCGCCATCTCAGCATTGCGAGCCTCCTTAACAGGGATGTCCTTGATGTTCACTATAAACTGCACCTTCTCCGCCTGCACACAACAAAAAATATATATTTGATTAAAAAGAAAAACAAATATACATTTGATGCGTACAATTGATTAAAAAACAAAAACAAATATACATTTCATGTGCACAATTGATTCAAAAACAACAAAAAATATAAAACATCTCATTCAACAATTTCTTCTTGGTAGTTAACATGTATTAACACCCTTGTTAATAGATAATAGGTTTAAAAAGAAGAACTTTTGTATATATGTGTATAATTTACAGTTATTAAGAAAAGTTCCACGAGGCAGGGCATATCTTCTCACAATTAGTGTCTACTAGCTCTTCTATAAAGTCCCAGTGACCTTTACCTTTGACCCCAAATCAATAAGGTTCTTTTTCCCTTGATAACAAAACTACATGTGAAGTATCAAACCAATGGAGCAAAAAACTGTAGTCTGTACAGTGCCTATAACACCTGTGTTACACATTCACATGAACAGTCCCGTGACTATATTCCCATTCACAATGAATTGCGGGGGAGGAGAGGGGGATAACCACGGAAATTACCTCCTTGATGGAAGCATAAGCAATCTCTGCCGTATTCAGCTCCTTGGCGTACGCAGACATGGCCGCCAAACAACACCATAAAACATCATCCTACGAAATAAACAGATTCCATTCAGTGCAGTGAATCAATGTCTGTTAATCTAGTAGTAATACGCCCAGATTCCATCACCAACTCTTGGTTAACAATTATCTAATATTTCTGCTACTGTCATGGATTTTACAAAAAGCTAAGAATTAGCATAAACATGTGACAACATCATTGTTTATACGCTTCGTAAATAGACTACTGAGACGAATACATCCGGGTTTTTTGTTGTTGTTTCTACAGCTGTTTGATCCCTATCACAGAAGTACATGTACATAAATTACTATTACTCTGTAACTGTCAGGCTGGCAACATCTAATTCTCAGAGAAACAAAACTAACAGCTAAACTTTAGTAAACATCCATTACACATAGCAGATTATAGACATTGTATATCTATTTAAACAACAATGTGTATCAATAAGTGCCATCTGAACTACATGTATATCATATTATTAATCTGTGTTTCATAAGAAATGATCCGTCCACATTTAAGATATTTTGCCTTATCAAATCGACAGTCGAACAGCGGGAGTTCTAAACATACAATGTAGTTATGGAGGATTCTGGGTATGTTACCTTAACGAATCGACAGAGTCGAACAGCGTCTTCCCAGCGAGAGTTCTGAACGTAGTTATGGAGAATGGCTGGATACGGAGAAATACCCGTCCCTACCAGGGAACCCTCCGCTCGACGAATGATGATGTGGTTACCAACAAAGTTCAGCAACTGAGGATTTTTACCAAACTCGCTACAATGTAATACAAGTACCAGTTTACGTAATACAAGTACCAGTTTATGTAATAGTACCAGTTTAAGTAATACACAGACTGAGAATGTTGTCGAATTAATATTCATGTTGTCAGAGACAGGTTTATAGTAGTTTGCCATCGTAAATTCAGATTCATGTAAATCTCTCAAATACAAAAATCGACAGTATTTCTTTAAAAAGATTTTCAACAAAAATTTACATTTGTTCATTCAATCATAGATCTAATCATATTACAGATTTTATATTTTAAGAATAGTCTAAAACAATTTCTGATGGGGAAAAACAAATCAAAATCAAAATGTATATAATTTTTATCCTACATGTGTCATGCAAAGCAATTTCTAAACATGATGGAATTAAAACTATCAACTTAAATATGTATCCAGTAGGGAAAAAAAACTATAAGCAAATAAATAAAACTTGTCATTACAGACTGACTTATAAATATAAAAATCAAACTCTGAAAATTATACAGCAAGCTACATAAAAGTATATCCTGCTACTCTTTACTACACTGGTAAAATTGCAACATATGTTAAACATATGATTAACATGTTTTCAAACATATGTTAATCATATAAAAGGAGCACTTAAAGGTCAACGTGTTTTCAAACATATGTTTAACATATGTTAAACATATAAATTTTTCACCTTGTGTTAATCATATGTTTGGAGTTTGCAGTATGTTCAACATATGTTTCAAACATACGTTAAACATATGTTCAAAACATATGTTCGCCATATGATGATAAAATCATATGTATAACATATGTTTAACATATGAATATCCAAACATATGTTAAACATATGTTGCAATTTTACCTGTGTATACCAATAAAGATTCAATAAATCTGAGCTAGATTCAGTCAATGCCCCGATATATCCTCATGCGTTGAGTTTTACAGTGAAATGCTCATGTTTTTCAAAGTTTACATTGCAATGTTTGTGTTACATTTTTACTTTTAATTTTATGTGATCCTTGTATGACGTGATGTATTACAGGATAACAGAACTTGTACAGTGTCCATCATAACTGGTTTGAAAAATGTCATAATTGAATCCGTACTGAAAACATGAAGAGGGCTCTACAATGTTCATCATGTGTCCCTGTTTATTAAGCCATGGCCAAATATTATATTTCAAAACTGTAACCAAATATTCTATATCAATACATATATATATATATATATTATCAAACAATCCCATGATAGCCCAGATTATCATTAGGAAAGTTATACCAGGAACCACAGAGACAATTTAGTTATAAATAGAAAATTGTTTCCAGTCACCGAGTGCCTTACAAATGCAGAAAACTGGGCCCACAGTTCCTGATGTGTTGGATATTGAGAAGAGGAACAGTTTATAAAAACTGTGTTCATGAGACCCTCCTATATATAAATGAGCAGCTACAGAACTAAGAATTAAGTGATAGGCAACTGCGTGTGAAAAAACTTACCTTTTACTAATGACGAATAAATGCAAACATTAACACAGGGTTAGCATTGAATGTATAAATACACAGTAACCAGATTACACGTATAACCAGATTACATGATGGAACTTTTTCTGTATTAGACAAACAATCTGAGAACTTTTTCTGTATTAGACAAACAATCTGAGAACTTTTTCTTTATCAGCTGAGATGGCCCTACCTTGCTTCCTTTTCAAACACCGTCCTGCTAGCCAAGTCTCGGTCGACGTAAATTGTGTTGGGGTAGTACCAGACGGTAAACTTTCCGTCTGCCAGAGCCGCTAACATGTTGGCAGCATCATTCCAGCACAGCGACTGGATCATGTTTCCTGTAACAAAACCAACCATAGTTAAACAAGTAGTCTCAAAACATGAAACCAACCCAAGTTACACAAGGCAGGGCATACTCCCTCACTATGAGTGTTTACAAGCTTTTGCTATGAAGTCCCATTGTGACCTTGACCTTTGTATCCCAAACTCAATAGATTTCTTCCTCTCTATGAAGTCCAGTAATGACCTTGACCTATTGGCCCCGAAATCAGTAGTGTTCTTCCTCTCTTGATAACAAAGCTTCCTGTGAAGCATCGAGTCAATCGAGCAAAAATTGTGGTCTGTGGAGTGTCTACAAGCTCAGTGTTACACACGCATTCATAAACATCCCATTATGACACACACACCCCCCCCCCCTCTTGCAATGAAGTGCTGTTCTTATTGAATAGTTTGAATTGAAGAATAGCAGTTCTTGTTGTGACTTAAAACATCTAACAATTGAAATGAAATCATTTGTTTCTCAGTGTGTGCAGAAAAATCCCTAAACTATGATGTGGAAATCTCACAACCTCTTCAAATTCAGTCTTTCATACTCAAAACCAGAATAATTCAAATCTGCTTACCTAGCTTATTGGACTTCCTCTCTGTACCAAACACCCGGACTGAGGTTAGATAAAGGTCACGATTCTTGTCTATAATGGCCAGTCTTCTTTCTGTGGCGGGCCCACACTGGTCCAAGGCTATTTCCATTACCTCCAGCTGTGGAAACAATACAATAATTACAATTCTGATATCAGATTTGGCCAGGCAGCAAACACATAATTATCTGTTATGTTATCAAACCCATGACTGCACTGAGAATCATTTTCTTAATGATCTTATTTTTGTTTACATATTAAGTATACATCAACAAAACAAAGTATTAACTGCAGATATGTGGGAAATTTGAGGTAAAGAAATGAATCACTGCGATATTGCATCACAAGGATATAGACCAAACAAGAGCTCAGCAAGGCAGGGCATATCCCCTCGCAATGAGTATCTCAGGGCTTTCAAAAGTAGCCGGTAGCCGGCGGATTTCCGCCGCCTATAGTAACATTAGGTGCCGGCTACTTTAGTGACAAAAATGTATGTCCAATGAAAAAAACTTTTATAAAACTTTAAACATCTTCCAAACTTTAGTAGACTCAGAAATCGCGGCCGTATCAACCAGGATGTAAAAATGTGTTTACTTGCGCTAAATTTAGTTCAGGTAAATACCGGCACCTGATTGGTCGTCTGTTGGTGTAGAAAATAATACGTCAATTGCAATAGTCGGAAAGCCTCGGATTTACCCAATTCGTGACAACACAGACGAGAAGTTCCGAAAGATAACAACAAGTCCTGAACGTAAAAATCAATGATGTTGACGGAATGAAGAGAACAAATACCCTGTTCAGTTTCGGTTTAAAAAGGCCAGAAGTGAAAGTGACACGAGTATAATATCAATCAACAATTTTAAAGCGAAAACAGAATTTAATCAGGAAAGATTTCAGACTTGCTATTCTTTTTAATTTGCAAATGCCCATGTGGTATTAAATAAAAACGAAAGTAGAATTTTTCAGCACAAATTCGCTATGTTACCAACAAATCTGTAGCTGTTAACTTGAATTTGTGGAAAAATAAAATTATAGGTCATTTAAATGTTATATACTTATTAATTTGTAATAAAGATTGTTTGGGTTTTATTAAAAAAAATATTGGGGTGAGCAAAACATGCAGTTTAGTTCATTTCAACAATACTTTCTGCATGTAGAAACTTTCTTACAAAACAATTCAGTCTTATAAACTTCCAGTACAAATATAGAAATAAAAGTGAAAGTTTCTGTTCAAGCAAAGACACTTAAAAATTAATTGATACAGCATTGCAAAAAATAATTACATGTAGTTATCTTGATGCACTTTATTTTTCATTTTGCATCAAAATTGGTACTTTGCAATGTTGAATTTTTTAAGTCTTTGCATGAACAGAAAATTTCACATATGAAACAATAAATTCATGGCAAAAGTAAAAATTTCAGGCAAAAAAATGACAATTTCAAAGCTGCATTTAAGTGCCAGGAAACCGCCAGAATGCAGGATTTTGCGTCATTTACCCCAGAGCTTCTGGGGGCCTTGAGCGGCCCCCAGACCCCCGGCCGTAAGGGCGCCAAGCATTGGATCGCCTTCTACTTTTTCATTTCAGCCTCCTACTTTTAAATTTGTTGAAAGCCCTGGTATCTACAAGCTTTTTCTACGAAGTCCCATAATGACCTTGACTTTTGACTCCAAAATCAATAGGGCTCTACTCTCTAATTAAAAAAAAACTACACATGAAGTACGAAATCTGTAGAGCATAAAATGTGGTCTGTAGAGTGTCTACACACTCAGTGTTACACACATCCACTAAACGACACCTGAATGAGCCCATTACTACATGTATATCCTCTCTCACACTGAACTGCGAGGAGATATTAAATGTAAAACAAGACAAGAATTCCAGAACTTGTAGGTGTACCTTGTGTGTGATTGGTTTCCCATCTCCCAGTGGTTTTCCATTTTGGGCATCAAAGACATAGATAACTACAAAAGCAAAGAAAGAGACATATTTACACTCACCTTCAATAAAAAAAAATTAAACATGTTAAATGTAATGTCTCTCTGAACAGTAAAATGCCATTTTCTTTCAACAGTGTAAGTTTCAAAATGAAGTTCATATCTTGTATGAGGTCAATATGTCCCTTACATTGGTCAAATCTCTAGGTTAAATAAAATTATAGAGTCAAATAATGGTCATATCTCTAGGCTAAACGAAATTAAAGAGGTCAAATCTTTAGGCTAAATGAAATTCTAGTGGTCAAATCTGTTGGCTAAATAAGATTACATAGGTCGAATGTCCAGACTCCACACTACCTTTCTCGTCTGTTTTGTCCCTTATGGCCACTGTGTCATTGCTGAGAGCAACCGTCTGATAATTCAAAATGTCTGCCCGCATTCCCGGATACTTGGGAGAGCACACCAATCGACCATCATAGGAGTAGATGTAAACATTAGAACTGTCCACGAGCATGAAGTGTCTGAAAAAAGTTGTAAACATTAGGCCAATTCAACTTAATTAGTAGATTACCATCCTGGGTCAACAAAAAGTATGGGGCGGGTGGGAGGATTTTATTTTTTAAATTTTATTTTCTGAGAAAAATATTAAAAACAAACGATTTTTTTCCCCCAACAGATCCGCATCATTTAATGGCAGATGGATATCAATCTATGCTATTTTCATACACTAATTCAAGGTTAAGCTATAATTTAAGGATATAACAGAAATATACCTAACTTCTTCAAGATTTATGTCTGTAAGAACACAAGAAATTAAGAAAACCATATAAATCTACTTTCTTCACATGAATTTTCACGTTCCTATACCGGAAATGTAAACAAGAAGTGTAAATACCGGAGTCGGACATGAAAATATTCCGAAAATCGCAAGTTTCGCAAAATAAATAAATTCGGAGCAGGCCATTTTTTGAGGGGTGGGCGGGGATGATAATCTATCAATTAAGTTGAATTGGTCTTAGAACTGTCCACGAGCATGAAGTGTCTGAAAAAATCATATGTACAAAATATACGTCAAATTATGAAAACCTTTTCTATCTAGATAATAAGAGGTAATTACTTCTCTGCTTGAAGAATCAATGAAATGTTGCCCTCCTTCATATCGAATATCATCGGCGTATTCCAGTTCTTGGTACTGAAAAGTAAAAAAATAAAAGGATTGATTTTGCTGTATTGTTGATAAATCTTTTCCTTACGACAAACAACTTCAATGATATCAACGACATCAACAAACAATTTGAAAGGCATCAACGACATCAATCTTTTCTTCATGACAAACAACAACTTCAAAGGTATCAACGACAAAGACATATCTGAGGTAAGCAAATCTTCAGACTGAATTTTTGAAAATATTTCAAATAATAAAATCCACATGTTATAAACTCCCAAGTTAGATCAATGCACTCAAAATCTGATGACCCAAAACAGATCAACAGACTGAGAGATTCATTAACAGTTGAGATTTATTAACGATTATAACTAATTAATTGATTGAAATACACACTTGTAGATATAACACTGTGATGCGGTGGCGACTACGAGATGATTGAAACACAGAGAAACTTTGATCACTCGGTCCCTAAAGTCCAGCTTTTCTACCGCTTCATTCATAACGTTCCTAACATGGATCTGTTTGCCGCCCACCACAACTGCCTCAAAGTTCCTCCATTCTAGTCTCCTGTGAATAAAAAAAACCAAGATTTTACCAGTTCATGGTATATCTTACTGCTAAATCAGTATCATTCCTCCCACAGTAGGTCATACTAACGTGTTTGTAAGGACTTACTTTTCAATGACATGAGCTATCAGCACCTGACCATTTCCACAAGCACCTGCCACTTGCGTTCCATCACTGGACCAGGCCAGCTTGAATAAGCTACCTGTGTTGGGTTTCTCAAGGGAATAGGACCACTGAAGTAATTAAAAACAAGCTACAATCAATACTCCCTAAGACATCCGAGAAGTACCGATATTATTCAAAATAAAGACACTTATTATTTCTTCTCGGATTTTACTGTTTGGCACCATTTCAGAAATTGAAATGTTTCATGTAGAACCGGAGGTCCAGTGCTTACCCCAGCTTGATCGCAGAGTCGGAGCGTGTTGAATGAGCCGACAGCAAACAGTTCACCGTTCGGTGTCCATGCCACAGAGGTGATGGGGTAATCATGGACAGAACTGCTGTACATAATGCGACCATACGTGTCCCATACCTTTATTACAAAAAGAAAAAAGTCATCAAGTATGGCCAAAATATAGCGATGTGACTTTTATTTTGAATATTGAATTTTACCTTTGAATAATTTCTGTGATATTTCTTCTAAGAAGATTTAAATACAATAGTTGAAATGTATCAATAAGAGCAAGTGTATGTAGTTACTGCACATATTTAAATGAAGTATATAAATAGAAGTTTAGGAATTCTTCTGTACTGTTCCCATCATTTCACAAATGACCCTGTCTTAAAGAAATGTCTTTCTAGACCACCACTCTTCTAGATTGATCAATATACATGTACATGTAGCATTGATGGTATCTAAAATGATAGGCATTACAGTAAAACACGCTGAAAATGAACATGCTTATAACGAATTCTCCCCAATTGTGAAGCGATATTTATTCCCCTATGAGGACCTTAATGGATATAAGGAAATGGCACTGGAGGTTTACTTAAACAGTGTTTTACTGTATAATGAAGTTCAGTTATAATGAACTGTTTTTCGCTGGCCCTGGAGGTTTGTTAAAACAGTGTTTTACTGTATAATGAAGTTTGGTTATAAGGCATTGTTTTTCACTGGCTCTGGAGGTTTTCTATATCCATGTTTGACTATGTATAATTAGCTGCAATAATGTAGCCCTCTCTGATTTTTTTTTTTTTTTAGGGAGAGGGCTACAACTCCTTAGGATCTCGTAAAGGTGCAAATGCAGGAGTGATTCACTCCCGCAACATTTGCGCTCATTCTAAACATTTCCTGACTTTCTTTACGTAAATAAAATGATATTCTATGTTTCTTAGTCAATATATAAGTTTACAACCTGCAACTTAAGATTTGTGAGGCTCTATTCTACCGTTTTCAACAATTTCGATAAATTTCTCGATTCATATTTGTGCGCCATGTTTGATGTACTGAAGTTTCAACTTCCGATTGTCAAGTCATTTGCATATGCCATATAAGGTAGTAGTTACATCAATGGACAAGTATGGAGGCGAAAGCTATTTCGTCGGTATTGAAAAGGTTTGAATTTAATATCAAGTTAAAAACCGAACAGCAGAGTGTAAATTCTTTCTGCAACAATATGATTTTCCTTTCTTTGTCGAAGTGGCTCGAGTAACTACATTTTCGCGCCGATTGTCAACATTTAGGTTTTTCATTAGATCCACCTACGAGATCTCGCGATAACAAGCATGGCGGAGCAGACGAGGAATTTTGCATGCTGTACATTATATTTAATGAAAAACACCTTTATTTGACATGCCCGAGCACAAAGTTGGTACTCCTTTTGGTGTAAACAACATTTGGAACTAATACACAGATTTTATTATCGGTTATTCATAAAATTATTTTGCACCATTACGGAGATCCTATGGAATTGTAGCCCTATCCCGAAAACGTCAGAATAAAAAAAATTGGATAGGGCTACATTATTGCAGCTAATGTATAATGTGTGTTTCACTGTACTGTGACAAACCTTGTAACGACAATCCTCTCCCCCAGACAGAATGAGATTATTTACTGGGTTCCAATCCACGTTCAATATCACACCATCATGAGCTTTCCACTGAAAAAAAAATTATTTAATTCTGTTACCAAAATCAACGGGAAATAAACCGTACCTCTAGAAAAGAATTTGATCAAACTCCAAAGTCTGATAACCAAATTCAATACACATGTACATATTTTTTTTTTATTTCACTTTTCTTTTATATCCATTTTTGGGGGGCATTGAATACAACTAATTGTGATTACTATGTGCTGATATACTAACCAGCTAGTGAACTTACCATTTGGCATTATAGACTGGAGTGATTTAATGAACTTACCATGGTGGGTTTGGCGTTAGCCTGGAGTGATTTGATTACTAGTTGTCTGCCATTTGTAAACAAAACCTGGTCTGAATCTGGGCCCCATGCCACTCCGTACACTGTGTTACCTACAAAGAATAAATGAACGGGTTACATGACAACACCTCAGCTTAATCACATCACAACACCTCAGCTTCATCACATCACAACACCTCAGCTTCATCACATCACA
Source organism: Ostrea edulis (assembly GCF_947568905.1). Classification (NCBI taxonomy): domain Eukaryota; kingdom Metazoa; phylum Mollusca; class Bivalvia; order Ostreida; family Ostreidae; genus Ostrea; species Ostrea edulis. The sequence goes on along the minus strand of NC_079172.1, from coordinate 62,929,603 downwards.
ACACCTCAGCTTAATCACATCACAACACCTCAGCTTAATCACATCACAACACCTCAGCTTAATCACATCACAACACCTCAGCTTAATCACATCCCAACACCTCAGCTTAATCACATCACAACACCTCAGCTTAATGGTATGCATTGTTTACTACAAGGATGTACATATGTATAAATCTATCTCTTCTATTAATTGAATGAAACAAAATCCACTTACTGTTTTGTGTCAATGTAGACCTCAACATTCCACTCCTGGACCAGATTTTCACTTGTCCATCTTCACCCGCTAATCAAGAAAAGAAAAAACAAATCACACATCAAACAATGGCCCATTGTATGATCGCAAATTTTGACTCAGATGAATTGAAAAATGATTAAGTATCATTTCAGATTCACATCAAACCATTTATTCCTACTTATCTCCAAATTTACAGTAAATAATTCTGAATGCATTCATTTAAATATGTCATCAGTCTACTTCACTGAACTGAAATTCAACTGACCACCTATTATTTTCGATATATCCAAAGTTTAAAATAAAGCAAATAGCTATTAAATAATTTGTATAATTTTAAACACTGTGTGCACAAAATATAACACATCACTAGTCATTATTCTAACATAATACATTACTCTAAATAAATCATATTTGAATAATTTCTCTATCAAAATAAAAGTTTTTCTGATTTGAAATTGTTGGGGTTTGGAATATTCATCCTGGATGTTTTGTATATACTAACCAGTAACCAGAGCTGAGCCGTCCCAGCTCCAGCGACCAGACAGAACTGCCCCCTTGTGGGCATCTATGCTCTTCTCTACTCTCCCGGACTTGCTAATCAAATGTAACTTTCCTGTCAAGAAAAATATTAAATAATAAAACATGAGGTATATATTTCTAGAAGTATTCCTGCACGTATAGATGATATTTAATCATAAGAAAAACGACGTTTGAGAATAACAGTAGTAATCCAGAAGAAAAATAAATTCACACTAGGTCCGACTGGAAAATATATATGGTCTAAAGAAGTCTTCCTTGTGTAAAATGATATATCAAAATTTCGCACATTATCACCAGTGTGAAACTGAATTACCCATGGGAGACAGCCATATGAGATTTTTTTTTTGTCTCACACTGCTGCGACGTCATATATTTTCTATGATTTATGTTACACAGTGAAGAAAATATTTTTATTGTTTTTTTAGAATTTCATTTTGATATAGCTTTCAGGTGGACAGCCTTGGGTTTTTTAGTTTACCCATGCATTTAGTGTAAAACATTTTCGGATATGCTCTTTCTGGCTGTTTTTCCATTTAATTTGAAATGCAAGATTTCAATAATTTTGAATTCTCTTGATGCTCTTGAATTTATGCACTAAACTGTTGGTAAAATGTGAGAAAAATAATCCTTTATTATTTACTCGCGTGGGATTGGAAAATTCCACCTCTGGAACAAGATTCGCTGTCTAGGCAAAGCCTTGCCCTTGACTGCGAATCTTGTCCCCTCGGTGGAATTTCCCTATCCCACACTCGTACTATTCTATTAATACTTTAATAGTCCTGTATGTCTTAGTCATTGTATTGGAAGTGTAATTCATCTCGTCTACAATATGCTACAACTGTATTGCATTGTAGCATGTTGTACAGGAGTGGAGATTCCTAATTACAAGTCTAACTTTAATCAGATTACTGAAAAGTCTGGCATACATTGGTAATCACTGGCTAAACAGAAAGCTTGGGTCTTCTCAGCAACAAAAATTTAAGGCATATATATGACTGTGTAAACAAAGCCGTAGCGTCAGAAATATGGACTGTACCATCTGTTGATGTGAGAACAAAGAGGTCTGATCCCTTTTTTCCTGCCCCGCCCCCGACAGCAGATTTGGGAAACCAGTGCATGTCTGTGGGGAACACATCATCTGGTAGTTTGACTAGTGTAGTTGTCTCATTAGAATTCAGATTCCACTTAAGGACCAGATGGTCGTCTGCTCCGGAGTAACATTCTTCTGGTGTGGTCCAGCCGACACAGCTAACCAGTTCTGAATGTGTTCTGAGTTAAGGAATTTGTCTCAATAATAAATACAAAACTGCAATAACAAAATCATGAAAATATATACAAACCAAATCAGTGGGGATAATTGCATGAATTGATGAAAGTAGACTCTGTACAGGAATACTTTGTAACAAATACAGAGAATAGAATCGATAATTTCCGAATAAGGGCCCCTTCATCATCAGATCACAAACGACCGACTGCATTACAAATACTGAAATATTAAATAGTAGCCCAGTTTTTAATAAAAGTGCGATCGACAACATAATCTGATAATAACTACAGAGTGCTGTCCTGATTCTTTGTGTGACAGAAACCTCCATTAACTTCCTTATTATTCTTCATTTGTACCAATGCTCATAAAGGATATGTTTAGCCTCCTTCTGTAATGAAGTTTTCAATCTCATTTTTCACATCAAAACATTCACCGTATGGAATTCCGCATCTACGCATGCGCACAGCGTAAATCTGTTGCATTGTGGGATGGGTTTCTACGGAAGCTATCTCCAAATGTTTGTGATAGAGACGTACAATTTTGCTTATTTACGACGTTAATAGATCAACATTTTGATAACTGATCAGTGTAGCTAATGATGATGTGAAGTGGAAGTTTAATTTTAGATTTGGTGTAAGAAATCACAAAGAATCGTATTTTGTAGTGGTAAGTATTAAAGCCGAATTTCCTCAGTACAACTTTATAGAACTGGGGCATTGATAAAGAATAGCATTTGTGTATAACACACACGCTTTCCACCCCTTTTTTGTGATATATTTAGTATTTTCCTTTTGTCAATCAGTAATACTTTTACATAAGGAATTGTGAGAGAGTCGAACTTACGTACATACCACAGACACTTGAAGTTTGGATAGCGTTTATAAAGTGAGATAATATGTTGTATGGTGTGACTGTTGAGACAAGCGAAGCCCTGATTAACGTCTTTCAAAATGACTTGCAGACATTTAATCTGCCTCTTCATTTAATGCAAGAAATGTAGTGCCGTGGATGGAAACAGTTGCATTGTGATATCATATATATTACTGTCGCTGCTATGTTTTTTTGTTTTGTTTTCTATTTCAAACCAAGCAATTATCAACAAAAACAAAACGTACAAAGCTATGAGAAAGCTTGTCTGGAATTTAAAAACGTTTTGTACTTTTTAAACATTTTATTTATTTTATTAATGGGGTTGTCAATGATGTATACTGCAATGATGGTAACATTTTTCCAGAAGCATTATGGGGATTAATACTTATCTTTTTTCAGCTGATGAAGAGCAAATCATGTGACTCATGTGTAATCATTGGAGCAAACTCATTGCGACATGAGCTTTGCTCGCTACTAATATATATGTAATGGTGCGCAACAAAATATTAATGTAAACAAACAGGGGGCTACCCACTTTGAGACCAATTCACAGGGTATATACAAATTTACTGAAGGAATGTCTGCAAATACCTTGTCAGGCTAATGTAGTTCCATTTATGTCTTTCATCGAAATCCTGGTTACAATTCTGAATTGCCATCAGTTTTAATTGTCATATTCTGCCATTTATTTTACCAACTCAAGCCTTTACGGCCATAGGCAGCCTTAAAGGAGGGCTTTGGATGAAATTTAGACATAAGTAGAATTATATTAGCTTGACGAGACATTTGCAGAAATTCATCGTTTGTTTACATCATTTTGTTTCATACCTTTACCTTGATACCTCTTCTTCAGATGAAAGGCCTAACTCCCGCTCAAATCGTAAGTCAACATATATCACACACAATAATTGAATTGATGATATCTTCAATTATTTGAGTATGTGTTAATTTAGTGCTCCATAAAATTGAATTCATTTACCTTTTTTTTTCAAAATCTCTCAATGCCATAGGAATATATATTAATGACTAAGAAAAACATTTATTCTGTACAAAAAGAAGAGAAACCCAATAAAACTACATTGGATAACTGCTTCCAATGTAAAGAAATATATAAAGAAGAATTATTGTCTTGCAAGACAATGATTATTTAATCACCATGCAGAATTACACATTGAATTTCATGCACAGGGTTTTGACACAATCTAAGCAAACTGGTATATATATATAGAAATATACTGTATATACCAGTTTGCATCGATTGTGTCAAAACCCTGTGCATTCATGTGCCTGTTTTGAGGTTAAAAAGTATTTGAAATAACTAAATACAGTTACTGGTGTTATTACTGAAATATAAAATATAGTTCTAACAATTTTCATTGAATTTAATTTTTGGTGACAAAATGACTACAGCTAATGCCCCTTTAAATTTGGTATGTCTTGTAATCTTTATCATGTCAAAGACTTGAGACTAAAAGATGGAATTTATTATTTCCTGTTGAAATTGAAAAGCTGACCTATTTTGATTTAATTATTTTAAGTCATATATTTCATTTTACAATTGTTAGATATACCTACCTACCTATCCTCTTTGAGCCATGGTCGGCCCATTAAAGGCTTGACAGTATCTTCCGCCATCTCACTCTGTCATTTGCTACTGTAACTGCTTCGCTCCAAGTTTGCCATCCTAGTTGTTCGCGTTCTCCCTCTGCACTTCTTCGCCATGTTATTTTTGGGCGACCTCTCTTTCTTTTACCTTCTGGGACCCATGTCAGGGCTACTCTGGAGTTGTTGTCATGTGGTTTCCTCAGAGTATGTCCTATCCATCTCCATCTTCGGCATTTAACAACTTCACCTACTGGGCATGTCCTTGTTCTACAGTATAGTTCATCGTTACTGACTTTCATGGGCCAGAAGATGCGGAGTTCCCTTCGTAGACATTTTCTCTGAAAAGTTTCCAATCTGGTGATATCACTTTCATTTAGTTTCCACATTTCTGCTCCATAGAGTAGCACAGACATCACATTGCTGTTAATTACTCTGATCTTTGCTGCTCTGCTGTATTTGGTGGACTTCCAAAGAGGATTAAGCATTGCAAATGCATTCCTGGCTAAACTCAGTCTGTGCTTGATGTCTTCTGTTGTCCCTCCTGTCTTGTTGACAATAGCACCAAGGTATGTGAAAGTGTCCACATCCTCAACGTTTCTTCCCTTGATTGTGATAGGATTGGTTTCCTTGTTGTTAATTCTCAACACCTTGGTCTTGTTCGTGTTGATCCAGAGACCAATACTTTCAGCATGTGTACATAGTCTTTCGGTCTTTTCCTGCATGTGTTGGTGCTTACTAGATAAGAGGGCACTATCATCAGCGTAATCAAGGTCTTCTAGCTGGTTGATAAACTTCCATCTGATGCCTGTTCTTTGTTAGATATATTAAGCAATAAAACACCTGAAAACATCCCAAACAATTTCTTATGATTGCAAGTGACTGTTGTGCCCAATAAGGATGTACACAGATATATATAAAATCTTAACACCTTAGGGTGAGGCTAGCAGGTCATATTCAGGGGTGGATCCAGGAATATTGAAATATTCTTTGTCCATCATCACTGAGGGATAAAAAATTAGTTTATTTTTTGTACAAACTGTAAATACTCAAATAAAGAAAGATGAAAACTTTTGAGGTGTCCAAAAAAAATTCTGATGAAGTTCGATCAAAGACAGTATCTTATACAATACAACTGTCAAAAATAATATTGCAGACCAAAATGCAATTGGGAAAAAAAGTTCTACTAAACACTGGAAAGAAATGTCAGGTAATTTACATTAGTGCAACATATTAAATCTGGAAGTAAGAATTGTCAGGCAGTTTATATTAATTAGTGCATAACATATTAAATCTGGAAGTAAGAAATGTCATGTAGTTTACATTAGTGCACCATATTAAATCTGGAAGTAAGAAATGTCAGGTATAGTTTACATTAGTGCAACATATTAATTCTGGAAGTAAGAATTAGAGAACTGCTTGTCTGTCACAAAAGGTTATGTTTTCATAATAAACATTTCAAATTGTATGATGGTTCACCCTAACCATAACAACGAATGAAGCTGTAAAGATTTATTGTTAAGTGTTTCTAACACCAATTGAATTGCATCTTATTTCTGTTGAAATGTGATAGCAGCACAATTTCTAAAATCCATTTTTTTTTTTATTAATAGATAAGATGCCCTGTTAATATATTTTTTACAGTTTTTAAGATTTTTATTACCATAAATTCCACAGAAAATCTCCATTTCTAAAGTTCAAGCCTAATTGCATACAACTGGGAAGTTTCAATACTAAGTTATTGAAAATATCTTATAAATATTTCATACAGAATGTCATATTTTCAATAAATCATTGCAATTTTCTTTCCAGGTCATTTTAATAACATTCAGATACATGTATATTCATACTATACAATTTTTAAGTCAAAACAATTTTCCCCACATTGCATTTACTTGATTACATTAAAAAGTATGGAAAGTAAGATTTGCAAAAATATAAAAAACACCTCATACCGTTCTATAGAATACAATGCAAGAATAAATGATGTACATGCAGATTACTGAACTACAAGAAATTCTACGCAAACCTGCACCCTGTGGAGAAATTTTATATTAATACAACAAAAGTTGATGGAACTACCAATGTTTACAAGAAATTCATTTTGTATAGAATAATATAGCAAAAAAAATTGTCTCTGAATACTTTTATTCTGTCTCTGTGTCTACATTTTCTGATTTATTTTTTTTTTGTTTGTTTCAAGACAACAATATCATACAAACATTACAAAGATGTCTGAATCAGGAAGTGAGACGAAAAGCCCTGATGCAAAAAGTATAGGAAGCAAGACGTCTATAAATGTTAAAATTCCCTCAGCTGCAAGTAAAAGAGGTGCTACGCCATCGAAGAGTCCAGGACTCGACGCCCTGGGACCCGATGAATTTGGAACCAGGGCTTTAACCACCACTCCAGTTAGTTCCAAGGATTACCATGCCGGGACACGCTCCAATTTAAATCAGAATTCCAACAAAGGTCTTCGTCAGCCACAGAAATCGGAGAGAGAGTAAGATATTATACAGTGACTAGAAATCCTAATTAACGTAAATCTTACTGTTACAAGACATGAAATCAGAATGATTACATGTATGGTTTTCTACAGAATTATAATTAGTAATTATAATGATTAATCTCCTAATTTTTATTTTAGATTGATCAGGCAAGCTGCGGCTTCTATCATTGAGAGACAGTGGATTGCATTCAGAGATAAGCAGATGTTTCGTTTACTGAAGCATGCAGTGTGTGCAGCTGTAAGTATGTCAATATCTGTCTTATACATCACAAGTCCAGATAATATAATATCTGTCTTACACATCACAAGTCCAGATAATATAATATCTGTCTTATACACCACAAGTCCAGATAATATAATATCTGTCTTATACACCACAAGTCCAGATAATATAATATCTGTCTTATACACCACAAGTCCAGATATGTCAATTAATATCTGTCTTATACACCACAAGTCCAGATATGTCAATTAATATCTGTCATATACACCACAAGTCCAGATATGTCAATATCTGTCTTATACACCACAAGTCCAGATATGTTTTATCTGTCATATATACACCACAAGTCCAGATATGTCAATATCTGTCTTATACACCACAAGTCTGAATATGTCAATATCTGTCTTATACACCACAAGTCCAGATATGTCAATATCTGTCTTATATACACCACAAGTCTGAATATGTCAATATCTGTCTTATACACCACAAGTCCAGATATGTTAATATCTGTCTTATACACCACACACCACAAGTCCAGATATGTTTTATCTGTCTTAATTATGTACACCACAAGTCCAGATATGTTTATATCTGTTTTGTACACCACAAGTCCAGACATGTTAATATCTGTCTTATACACCACAAGTCCAGACATGTTAATATCTGTCTTATACACCACAAGTCCAGATATGTCAATATCTGTCTTATATACACCACAAGTCCAGATATGTCAATATCTGTCTTATACACCACAAGTCTGAATATGTCAATATCTGTCTTATACACCACAAGTCCAGATATGTCAATATTCAACTTATACACTGCACATCCGAATATGTTAATTTTATCTTATGCACTGGAAATCTGAATATGTCAGTGATGGTTGATTATACAGCATGGCGTTACTCTGGCAATGTGTTTTATTTGATAATCTCAGTGTGGATTATGTTCAGTTTTTCTCAAGAAAACCACATTTCTTGTAGGGGCGATTACTTGTAAATTATGAGGAAATCACAAAACAAGGTGGAGTCCCCTAATGTGTGGATGAGATGGAGATATGTTGTACATACAGTAAATTAACGTACACTGTGGCTCTGAAATCAGAAAACCTGTTTGATGAAATGTTTTTTTCTGTTAGGAAAATTCTCTGTCGAAAGAAATCTTGAGGAAAGTTTGTCCAAAAGAAGCCGAGCTCCTCAATGACAAAGTTAACCAAGTCAGAGTCCGGTTCAGGTAACATTCACTGTCAGATTCCTCCAGTATGAGTCCGGTTCAGGTAACATTCACTGTCAGATTCTTCCAGTCCGAGTCCAGTTCAGGTAACATTCAATCTAATTGAAATTAGATGTTAGATCCGCTTGCATACTCGCTACACAAACATCTAACAACATTCCGTAGAGGGTCACGTCAGAGGTCAAATTCGATTGACCAATAAAATCACCGCTGGCAAAATCATTGAATGTTTGTTGAAGCCGATAAGTCTAGAGTGATACCGAATTTGACCTCTGACGTGACCCTCTATGGGATGTTTTTAGATGTGTGTGTAGCGAGTATGCGAGTGGATCCAACATCTAATTTTAATTAGATTGGGTAACATTCACTCTCAGATTCCTCCAGTCCGAGTTCGGTTCAGGTAACATTCACTGTCAGATTCCTCCATTTTGTAGGGGCTCAAAGTATGTGGATTTCGTAGGTACCCATTTCCCATGAATTTATACCACAATGAAATATGCAATTCATCTTATTCAGATGTTGTTTCAATGTACAGATGTTAATGTTGACAATTCACGAAAACTGATCACCACAAAAATTTAAGTGATTCTATGGTACTTAGGAAAAAGAAATTGTTTGTATGATAAAACTGATAGCCTGATGATAATGAATTATTTATGAATAGTTTTTTGATGCTTTCTACTGAGAATAATTTTGATCCAGGTGTTCATTCTGTGATCCATTATTGATTAGAATATAATGAAGGAACACAGTGCTTATTTACATCAGATACATGTAATTGTACTGGTGGAACTTTCAGTAGTTGGAGCTGAGGTGTAAAACTAACAATAGGTTCTGTTTTTTCTAAATAGGTTCGGTGGTCAGGAATTCCCTCCTATGATTTTCTTCAAGATTTTTATTCACACAGAGGGGAAAGGTGTGAAGTATCTGAGCGGGAGACGTGTGATAAAACCAGCCACTGAGGTAGGCAACAAAAGTCCCAACACAATCTGTATACAGTATACTCCGCTTATACTGAACTCACTTATATTGAACTACATTGTCATAAGCTCCCCCTAATCCTTCACCCTGGTAAACTAATCTTCATTAGCCCTCTCCTGCTCCTTCACCCTGGTAAATTAATCTTCATTAGCCCTCTCTTACTACTTCATCCTGGTAAATTAATCTTCATTAGCCCTCTCCTGCTCCTTCACTCTGGTAAATTAATCTTCATTAGTCCTCTCTTACTACTTCACCCTGGTAAATTAATCTTCATTAGCCCTCTCTTACTACTTCATCCTGGTAAATTAATCTTCATTAACTTCCTCCTACTCCTACACTCTGGTAAATCAATCTTCATTAGCCCTCTCTTACTACTTCACCCTGGTAAATTAATCTTCATTAGCTCTCTCCTGCTCCTTCACCCTGCTAAATTAATCTTCATTAGCCCTCTCCTGCTCCTTCGCCCTGGTAAATTAATCTTCATTACCTCCCTCCTAATCCTTCACTCTGGTAAATTAATCTTCATTAGCCCTCTCTTACTACTTCACCCTGGTAAATTAATCTTCATTAGCCCTCTCCTGTTCGTTCACCCTGGTAAATTAATCTTCATTAGCCCTCTCCTGCTCCTTCACTCTGGTAAATTAATCTTCATTACCTCCCTCCTAATCCTTCACTCTGGTAAATTAATCTTCATTAACTTCCTCCTGCTCCTTCACCCTGGTAAATTAATCTGCATTAATTTCCTCCTACTCCTTCACCCTGTTAAATTACTCTTCATTGACTTCCTCCTGCTCCTTCACCCTGGTAAATTAATCTTCATTAGCTTCCTCCTGCTCCTTCACCCTGGTAAATTAATCTTCATTAACTTCCTCCTACTCCTTCATTCTGGTTAAGCAATCTTCATTAGCCACCTCTCCTTCTCCTTCACCCTGGTAAATTAATCTTCATTAACTTTCTCCTACTCCTTCACTCTGGTTAATCAATCTTCATTAGCCACCTCTCCTGCTACTTCACTCTGGTAAATTAATCTTCATTAGCCCTCGTCTGCTCCTTCACCCCGGTAAATTAATCTTCATTAGCTCCCTCCTACTCCTCCAATAGAGAAAAACCAAAATAAAAACACTAAAACAAATGCTAGCATATAAAATCTGGCAGAATGGTAATTAGTTATTCTGATACTTTAAATAACTTATTCAGTATATTGTATATGGTATTCAATAATTCAGTATATTGTAATTATATGGTTTTCAGTAATTTAGTGTATTGTATATGGTATTCAATAATTCAGTATATTGTAATTATATGGTTTTCAGTAATTTAGTGTATTGTATATGGTATTCAGTATATTGCATACGGTATTCAGTATATTGTATATGGTATTCAGTATATTGTATATGGTTTTCAGTAATTTAGTATATTGTATATGGTTTTCAGTAGTTCAGTATGATTCAGTGTATTTCAGTAAGTGTCTACATTTACAGGCCTCAGAAGATTCTTTAAGGAATATGGGAAACAGGAAGTTCTATGATCAAATGCTGCAAGATGCCATGTACAACCAGCAGTATAAAATCACGGACGAAATCGACGTTACGACCCTAAAGGATTACATGCAGGTGTGTATAGATTTGAAATTGTATTGGATGTTGAGATACAAGCTGGTGTATATAGGATGAGGAGAACATACAATAAGGAAATACATGAATTCTTCATTTGTGGTCAATCGACCCTCGGATCTCCCTTGGTATAATCGGGGAGGCGGGTCCTCCTGAAGACTGTGTTAATGTAAACTGTGTAAAGGAGGTGTATCCAGAGTACAGCCCTTTACTGGATTCACAGATGAACTCATGTAGACCCCGTATCGATATGTGATCTACAATCCGAAGTATCATGTTTTAGTATCGTCCAATGTAGACAAACTCTCACCATGTGTCTAAAACTAACAGTATACTACCATGTTTCAGTACCTGGCCAATGTGGATGAGGCTCCAGCATCACAGGGTGGCAAAGAAAACTACTGGAGGAAGCTGACACTGGATGGTAAATTCAGTTTTATGAACGCTTCACTTTTGTTTTAACACTGTTCCTTTATTTCTGCAGGAATCATAAACATACAGTACATAAAGATATCGTGATAGTTATTGCATTTGGAGAAACACCTTCACCTTTTACAAGTTATGATATTATGACTGAATTTCTTTGCAGTTCTGTCCAGACGAACCATTTTCTATGATGTGATTGACTACCTGTACAACCAGAGAATAACTCCCAGACTGCGACAGGAAATTCCGATCTTAGTCCAGAGACCAGTGTCACAGGAAATTAAAGTGCAGCACATCAGGGCCATTTCTACTCTCAGGTACGTAAACTGTATTCATCTTCACCCTCAGACATGTAATTAGTATTCATCTTCACCCTCAGACATGTAATCAGTATTCATCTCCACCCTCAGACATGTAATCAATATTCATTTTCACCCTCAGACATGTAATCAGTATTCATCTCCACCCTCAAACATGTAAGCAATATTCATCTTCACCCTCAGACATGTAATCAGTATTCATCTTCACCCTCAGACATGTAATCAGTATTCATCTTCACCCTCAGGCACGTAATTAGTATTCATCTTCACCCTCGGGCACGTAATTAGTATTCATCTTCACCCTCAGTGTAATCAATATTCATCTCCACCCTTAGTCACATGATTAGTATTCATCTTCACCCCCACATCTTCACCCTCACATCTTCACCCTCACATCTTCACCCTCACATCTTCTCCCTCACATCTTCACCCTCACATCTTCACCCTCACATCTTCACCCTCAGACTACAGTATTCATCTTCATCCTCAGGCAGGTTTTAAGACTTCAATGGCAGTGTGATATGATGTCCAGGTTCTCAATCAAACGTACACAAAATCTCAGATTTCTTTATTGTGAAATTTATGGCAGCTAATTAGGCAAAGGAAAGCAAAAGGATTATTCACTTCCTCATAAAACATTTCTGTAAATCATGTAAATGTAATCAATATTCATTTCATTGTTAAACATTTCTGTACACATAACCAATGTTTCCTTTTTGATAAGGGTTATGCATGATTGTATAAGATACGTGAATTTCATTTTGACAGGTCCGAGTCTATACCCATGGGAGCCCCTTTAACCACGCCCAAGTCCAAGATGTCCGGGTTTGTCAGTCAGCCTGTCTCCAGTCGACGCTCCCGGCAGGCCAAGGCAAGGGCCTCCAAATTGCGGAAGATGTATGGGTTAGATAGGGTGAGTGGGCTGTTTTATCAATACATAGCAGAGACTGCTTCCTATCTACCTGTGATGTAAATTAATCTGCTGTTTAAACATGCCGTCAATGATTATCAAAATGTGAATGTAATACTTCTAGAATGCCTCCTCCTCCAACTCGGTAAGGATGTACTAAAGTTATATCGACTTTCTCCTCTGTGTAATTAGATGTACTAGAGTTATATCGACTTTCTCATCTGTGTAAAGTTGTACTATAGTTATATCAACATTTTAGTCTATACAAGGGATGGTAAAAGTTATGAGACTAAAACATGAAATTTATTTATTGATCAAAGTTGCATTCACATAGACCATATTTACTCAAATTACATTGTATCTTACTTTTTGGAGTGATCTGATTTCACGGCTTTTGATTGGCTGAGACAAATTCAACTTCTCTGCCAGAACACCTGCAGCATGTCCACTCTTTCCTTCATGAAATTTACATGTAGACTATTAGAGAACCATTGAATTTACAAAATGTATTCATTCTGAGTACATAATATATTTAAGAAATAAGGGATGAACATTTCATGAGAACCTGACTCTGTCTTAGAACTTTTATCTTCCTAGTTCATTTTATGTATTTGTAGATGTATATATATTTTTACTACAGTAACCTGATCCAAAGAGTTGGATCACATTAAATAGGTGCGGATCATCAGATCAAATTCGACACTTAGCCCCAGTGCCTGTCAACTTAACATGATCCAACTCTTCGGATAACACTGTAGAAATGACAAATTTATTATATAACCCTCTATATATTTTTAAATACAAGTTTTATAGGCAGACAATGAATGTATCCCTAGTTATCAAAAAGACAAACATACGGCAAAATTATTTTTTGTGTGTGCAGACTTGTTTGCGATGCAGTCGATAATTTTCCACAAAAGCACGTTCATATATGTGACATCATCACTTTCAGAGAGACATGATCTGGATTCAGATCACCACAGTGTGGAAATCTGGATCACATTCTGTGAATTAAAAAGTATAAAAACACAGCTTATTGGGGGTATATAATAAATTTAGATACTGCATGGATTCTGTTTATGATTGTATCGTTGAGTGTACAGTTTCTGCTTCAGTAGTGTATGATCATTCTATACGTGACTTTCATTGTTTCATTTATTTCACGTGGTATTGGATTATACTAGAGAAGTATTTTCTAGTATAATAATGATTTAAATAGAACTCGTATTTTAGTGAACATTATACATGCTACATTTGTTACTGTAAAATTAATTATTTTCACGAGGTCAAATTTTTGTCGTTTGAGAGAAAAAAAACACCATGTGTGGGGATTTCATCATTGGTTGAGAATTTCTTATTGGTTATTTTAGTTCATTTTGAATTTTTTGGTGAATTCATTCTACAGAAAAATTGAAATCCACGGGAAAATGGTCAATTTTACAGCCATTCCTCAGTAGTATTCTCTGAGAGTAAAGCACAGGTAGATTGTAATTAAAGAAGAACAATGAAGTTTACAAAGTCATTAAAAACGAAATTGAAAGATCATACATTCACATATATAAAGATTACAAGTTCACAATTATGATATTTTAAATGTTGATAATTTTTATACATATAATGTAAGAAAGTGAACATTTCAACTATGATATCGTTTTCTACAACTTTCATATTATAGGTACTTTTTTATAGGTAGTTTAATATATTACACATACTGTAGGTACATTTTATAGGTATATCTAGTATTAAATACATTACATACTTAGTTACCTATGAAAAAAAGTACCTACAATGAATATGTATAATGTATTAAATACTAGCTATACCTATAAAAAGTACCTGCAATATAATTATGTAATTTACAGTATGTATCTAAATACTAGATATATATATATATAAAAAGGACCAACAATATAATTATGTAATGTATTTAATACTAGCTATACCTATAAAAATTACCTACAGTATATGTAATGTATTTAATACTAGCTATACCTATAAAAATTACCTACAGTATATGTAATGTATTTAATACTAGCTATACCTATAAAAATTACCTACAGTATATGTAATGTATTTAATACTAGCTATACCTATAAAAATTACCTACAGTATATGTAATGTATTTAATACTAGCTATACCTATAAAAATTGCCTACAGTATATGTAATGTATTAATACTAGCTACCTATAAAAATTACCTGCAATATATGTAATCTAATACTAGATACCTATAAAAAAAAAAAATACCTACAATATTATGTAATGTATCTTTATATAGTTGTGAACATTTTCCAATTTTTAATAATATGATTTACTTCATTGTGTTATGCGTCCTAAATTATGATATTTTTCTTCGCAACATTGAACCACAAAACGTTCTTGATACAAATGATATTTTCAGTTTTTGTACTTCTCTGTTTGGTAGGAGGGAAGCAAACTGCTGGATTCACGGGAGCCCACGGCAGTGTCGGAGGAACCCGATGACTATTTCGATAAGTATGGGATCACAGGAGACGATGGGGAGGATCCAGAGGAGTGGGAGAGAGAAGCCAGCAAGCTTTATGAGTGGACTCAAGAGCTGTCCTTCAACGATGACTTGATAGCCACACCCAGGCTGCCTATACAAACGTGACCTTTAGGTCAAAGGTCGCACAAAAGTTGTTGTTACATGTGTGAAGCACTGTCGGAGCACATGGATAATATTCATTGTGACACAATGCTTTAAGCAATTGTGCATTTATTATTTGTTACACAATATTTGAAATATGAATATACATGTACTTGTACAGATTTGTTTGTACTTTTGTTTTTCTGTGTACATGTATTTACAAAATGTGTTTCCATGGTTATCTGATCTATTTTTTACAATTTACATAAAACTATAGAAAGAAATTTCTGTTTTTATGATGGAATGATTTTTATTTTAGAATTATGCTAGTACTGTATACTGGGTTATTTTCGCCCCGTTATTTTCGCCCCATGTTATTTTCGCCTTTCTACACTTGCTGACGGTTTTGTCCCGTTTTAAATTCGCCCAGACACAGCTGTGTTAAAAGAGCAATAAGAAAGAAAACAGTTTGCCTTGTCTTTAATTTGCCCATTGACAAGGGCAAAAGGTGCGAGAATAAAGGGGGGGGGGGCAAATAATTCCCTGTACAAAGTTTGAATGTCACCCTGACAGACAGACAGACAAGTGAATAACTCTCGAGATAATTCATTATGAAAATTGGTCTGCTCATTGTGGACCATTTTATTCTAGTACAGGATTTTTTTGAAGAAAATGTGATTGATTAATTTGAATGTGACTGGTTAATTTGAATGTGACAGATTAATTTGAATGTGACTATTTTATTTGAATGTGACTGATTAATTTGAATGTGACAGATTAATTTGAATGTGACTGGTTAATTTGAATGTGACTGATTGATTTGAATGTGACAGATTAATTTGAATGTGACTGGTTAATTTGAATGTGACAGATTAATTTGAATGTGACAGATTAATTTGAATGTGACGGATTTATATGAATGTGACGGATTAATTTGAATGTGACGGATTTATATGAATGTGACAGATTAATTTGAATGTGACTATTTTATTTGAATGTGACAGATTAATTTGAATGTGACTATTTTATTTGAATGTGACAGATTAATTTGAATGTGACAGATTGATTTGAATGTGACTGGTTAATTTGAATGTGACAGATTAATTTGAATGTGACGGATTGATTTGAATGTGACTGGTTAATTTGAATGTGACGAATTAATTTGACAATGTGATGTTACATAGCAATCATAGTCTTATGATAGAATTCTTAAGGAGGTATGCTACGCCAGAGAAATTTGATGTAGATGAAAAGTGGAGGATATGTACAACAATATTTTGAAGTTGAAATTTTTCAAATTTACTTTATTTTGTCAAAAAATACAGTTTTAGTAGAAGATAATCTGAAAAAAAATTTAAAACCCCTGCTGGACTTGAACCTGCGACCTTCAGTTCAGCAATCAGTATGCTGACTTACTGAGCTTCACCGCTAGGTATTTAAATTGAAAAGGAAAAGTCAAATATTGCTGATATTGATTTTTTCTTCCATGTTTTTAAAGAAAGTCAGCCATTATGATGATGTAGAGTACCTCCTTAAGCTGTATTGGAGAAACAAAATCATTTTGTTAAACAGAAAAAAGATAAAAAGAAAAAAAATGACAAAAGGAAATCCATCATGAGCTGTCGTACCACTGCTATTTCCTGCAATATCTGCTTAATAGCCAATGAAGGAATTCCATGATGGTTCCACTGCTATTTGACTACGGATAACTCTGTTTACCTGATCAAGATATAGGACTCACGGGGGGGGGGGGGGGGGGACCGGTCGACAGGGGATGCTTACTCCTCCTAGGCACCTGATCCCACCTCTGGTATGTCCAGAGGTCCTTGTTTGCCCAGCTGCCTACTTTTCGTTGCTTCTGGGATTTGTGAGATTGATCGCTGTTCGTTGTCTTTCATCATCTCATTGAAAGAGCACATAACTTTGTAAATGCGTTAAATTTAGGTTGAAACATTGAACAAACCATAATTCATTGTTGAAACTGAAACGTGTTCCATTCTTG
The DNA here is from genome assembly GCF_947568905.1 of Ostrea edulis. Classification (NCBI taxonomy): domain Eukaryota; kingdom Metazoa; phylum Mollusca; class Bivalvia; order Ostreida; family Ostreidae; genus Ostrea; species Ostrea edulis. The sequence continues at coordinate 62,912,259 of NC_079172.1, read as the reverse complement.
AACTTGCAACAAATTTTCAACATCAAAGATGCAAATACCCCCCCCCCCCTCCTCTTCTTCATGCAACCCCTCACTGTGCATAATGGTTTTCAACATCAAAGATGCAACATTTGTGGAGTGCTTCAGTTGCTTTGAGATTGACTCTTATCGTATTTGAAATCTTGAAAGTTACAAAATGCAAATACCCCCCCCCCCCCCCCCTCTTCTTCATGCAACCCCTCACTGTGCATAATGGTTTTGTAGATGCACGGTCTTATGGCATGTAATGTATACAGAGATGACCACTTGTGAGATACTAATATATGTACCGACGGGAGTAGCCCGACCGACCCTCTTGAGGTGACAAAATGGTCGTCCTCGGCGTCGGTCGGTCTTGAAACCGGTTGAGGATATTAGTATCTCACAAGTGGTCATCTCTAAAGCTTACAGAAGGTACAAACTGACTCTTCAGAACGACTGATGAGGGTGATCGGTGGAGAAATAACATATTTTGGATAAATTATTGGTTCTGTATAAAAATAATTTCTTTTTAGAAGGGGTGGGGGGGGGTATGTACATACGATCTATACAAGCTATCCACACTTCAGGTGCCTGTGACCACCCCAGACGCTCGCCATCTCCACCCACCCTGGACTTCCATCCCATGAAAGACACTTGGCTTCCGGGAACCCCTCTCAACACGTAACACCCCCCCCCCCCCAACCCCCCGCCACGAGGGCACCCTCCAGCGACGTGTAATTGAAAATAATGAAAGTACACTCCCTTAAAAATATGTGTCATCTTAAAAAATCAGGATTTAAAGTTCAAACTTCCCAGAAAACGGGAGCGTCCCTAGGCGGTCCCAAACACCCACTTGTTGAATCCCCCCATTAAAAAAAAATCTTGGATCCGCTCGTGTAAATGTTCGTTTGCCGAAAAATTACAGTACTGAAAGTTTCCCTTTGATAATCATTTCAACCCATACGCACTTAATTAAAGATACGGTACGCGCCGGAGCAGGTTGTATCTAGCCTCAGACTGTATAGTTTAAAATGACGAGGAGTGGGAGAATTAAAGTATACTTGATCTTTGCCTGGAAGCTAAATAATGTAAAGTTTGCACTTGATTTCAAGCTAGCACTTTCATCAATAAAATTTTAGCCTCTAGTAAAGTGCCATTATAGCAGAGAAATGTGTCCAAAAATTATTTTTCCAATTATCTCCGTGGAAATGATTTGGTATTTTTTGAAACACTGCATGTCAATTACTCTCCCAAATATTGGGCTAAATGATATCCTCGTTTTATTTACTCCTGGGGCATTAATTTAAGGGGAAAAAACCGGAATCTTCACTGCCTGCATCTATGACTAATCAGGCTTAATGGATGTAAACATACAAAAGATGTTTAAGGAGATTTGCTACACTAAAGAAATTTAATATAGATGAAATGTGGAGGCTATGTACAGTAATATCACGAATTTGAAAACTTTCAAATTTACTTTAGTAAAAGAAATGCAGTTTTAGTAGAAAATTCAAAATCCCTGCTGGACTCCAACCCGTCGACGTGCTGATCTACTCAGCTAGGCAATGATTTTTTAAATGAATAGACAAATATTGCTGAAATTTATGTTTCCATCCATGTCTTAAAAGGAAGTCAGTCATTATGACGTTATAGAGTACCTCCTTAAAGACTTTATTGCATATACCCATGTACCTCATACAGCCTCTGGGAGCCACACTTAACTCTGCAAGACTTGAGGATACTTGCATAATAATGTGACTAATCATGACCCTTTTCCTTTCGAGAAAAAGGATTTTTTTAAAGTTGCAGTTTATTTTTAATGCTGGATTCAAACGAAACCGTTGAAACCCCAGTAGCATCAACTGATTTGTTAGTAGCTTGTCCCAATTAAAAATTGATCATACGCAGAACATACTCTATCGTATCGAATCAGTTGGGAGACATAAGCACCGCGTGCAGTTGATAATGGAATATTGCTACATAAATATGGGAAGTTGACGATGTAGAAGCTAGCTGAAGCCATCCCGTTGTCATATAGTTGAGTTGTTAGTTTGCTGTTAAAATCTATTTTCAATAAAATATCGAAATATGAAGCAGATGTGGAAGACCTGTGGTATCTTTTATTTTTTAGTCCACAGGAATATATCGAATTGACATATAAGTGAACGTTAAAAATAAAACATCGGTTTAGAGAGAGAGAGAGAAAGAGAGAGGTAAACATAAAGATGGTAAAATGAGAATGATGCTGATATCTTTTAAACTAACTTTTTTTTAAGGGACATGGACACAATTTGAGCTGAAAATTTCAAATTTTATTTTTCCATTTTTAATGTTTAGAATGCTCAACTAACGTATTTCTAATGGTCAACAAAATTTGAATGCTAGTTGTCAAGGTACATGGGGGATACAGAGCTCAGAATTCTTTGTAATGTAAACAAGGTTCGTGCCATGTTTTTGTTTACTTGGGTTAGATATACTAGTTAAAGTTTCGTTTAACAGAGTTTTTCAATTTACAAGTTAATTTTGAACACAACTAAATAGTTTCTAGTATGTAGAACATCTCATTTTGTTTTAAACATTATATTTTCTATTGAGCGATCTATATGTAAACAAAAACATCGCACGAGTCTTGTTTACATAGCAAAGAATTGTGAGTGCTGTATCTCACTTGTAACTCAACAACTGATATTCAAATTTTGGTTGACCATTAGAAATAGTTTAGTTAAGCACTGTAAACATTAAAACTGGAAAAATAGAATTTGAAATTTTTCATTTCAAATCGCGTCCATGCCCCTTTAATCATTGTCATTTATTTCTGCATACAGGTGAATTCAATAAAACACATTAGCACACCATCGGAAGCCCATGGGTGTTCCTGATCGATTCTCTCCCTCACCAGAGAGGGCTGGTGGACACGGAAACACGATGTGCGACATCGGCGAGACAAGCCTTATTACCATTTATCTTGTAAATTTGGAGGATTTCTCAAATCTTTGGAGCTTTTATTGAGATCATCATGGAAATTAATAGTAAAGTTTAATGCAGACGGCATTAAATATGTGATTATGACTTAATGAATCAAACTACTTATCGCTTAACTTAGCAATGGATAAGAATTTCTGAAAATACATTGTAAAATATGCAGTGTATTTCAAAATTTCCTAATGGAAAATAAGGAAAGGCTTTCATGAATAAAGAAAAACAATGGCTTGAGACATTTCTTTAAGTCTCTTGACGCCATCATGTCGTCCCATGAACTAAAATTTCTGACAGATGATTCAATTTTGAAAATTTTACTAAGCACTTGACAAAATTATATAATTATGATACACCTCTAAAAGCCAAAATGACATAAGACCTGTCGCTCTTCATTGCCTCAAAAGTCACGGTAATCTCGTGAGCATTGGCAATAATAATTATCTATAAATACGATAGACTTTATTAAATTGTTTTTTGGTAAAAGGAAAAATGCTACTAAATGTAATTGCAGATCGATTTCCTTATTTCCGTGGACACCTCGACACCGATCCGTTAGCGCCATCGTGAGTGAGGGGCTTATAATTATATTAAGTTCAGTCCGCGACTTTCCTTCTTCAAGTTAATCAAGGCTTGCAATGAAACATTGATATCCACAGTCAGACAAATGGCCGGCGTTTGTCACACGGGGGATCCTGGCGATTGCGTTTGGAGAACTTGATAAAGCATCGCATTCCTGTATTTATATTGAGACACAGTTATTAAACAATGTGAGAATTTGGAAATTACAAAAAAATTTATCTCAGTGTGTTTCTTTTTGGACAACATATTCTTATTAAATAATATCTTCCCACTGGAGTTGGATTTCGCAAGAAAAACCCCATAACAATGTCTGAAGAGGATACTATCGGAAAAGAAACAGCGATGCAAATTGATTTATGAAGTAAGTAAGATTGATGTGCATTAAAAGCCAGATTCAAAACGAGTTACTAGTTATGCAGTTACGATGACACGGCGAGGACTCGTGCGATGTACGATGCTATTTCTGCCGCTCGTTCTCTACTTGTACTTTTCCGTAGTGTTCGAGCTCATGGCCAATGTGTCGGAGGAGGACGCTGTTCACAAAGAGATAACACACACAGCTCTCGCCTCCAAAACGACTATTTCTTATTTCCGAAAGACTAAACCGGTTGACACAAGTTTTCGTGAAAAAACGTTACGATATCAACGTAGAAATGACAGTGATTCTGTGAACCCTTGTGAGGGATATAAAACGAAATGTCTATACAAGAATGCACTTTTCACGTGCGAAAATATCAATCAGATTGAACTCCGTGAGAAAATAGGACACGGTGTCACAAAGCAGGCGTTTCTCGGGTTTTACAGAGGAGAGAATGTGGTAGTTAAAATGGTGACACGTCACCAGAAAGAGGCTCGGGAGTGTTTGGATGGGTTGTCGGGTAGTGCTCGATCAGACGGGTTTAAACGGTCAAGGTGCTTTATATTTCCAACAATGAAATTAATGAAAGAAATTCTATTACTTCAACAACTACAACATGAAGGATTTCTGAGATTACTGGGATACTGTGTACGGAGCGAGGAGTCGGACAGCACGGACCTGACAGAACACGGTGTGGTCGCAGTGTATGAAAAAGGAACGAGTATCTCTGTAGCAAAATTAACAGACCTCCCCGTGCGGGATAAAATTCTCCAATCTCTGCATCTGATTTCATTTTTTCAGTATTTGGCAAATTCACCGCTAGGGTCATTGAGGATAAGAGACTTCAAAATAGACCATTTTCTGATGGTGAATTCTACTATAAAGATGATTGATTTAGATGACGTAGACAACTTAGAACCATCGTGTGACGCGTACTCCGTGGAGAGCAACACGCGGCGACATCCCTGCAGATACGGGATCAGCTGTGAGATGGGGTTATGTCAAGGTCACAACGCCAAACGCAACTTGGAGCGGGCGAGCGAATTATTCTTCAGGCATCTCCTCTCCCCTGATGCCTTTCCAAGAAAGTGTTTTCAACTGCTACAGGACATTAATCAGAGTCTGCGCGAATTGTCATTGAATTATAACGGTATACGAAGATCACTGACGAAATTATTGAACTCTGTCATTAATCTGCATTAACGGCTGCTTTCAGGGGCCCGTTTTATGGAGTAAATCCCATTATTCATTCCATTTATTGACCTCCATGTTTTAAGTTTACCCTAATGCATGGTTTTATAAGCTGAAATTCCTGTACTGTCTCTACCAAAAAAAACAAAAAACCCAAATCCTATCTCACAATGGTGAATCGACAGACGGCAGTTGGAAATTGCGTGTCACTAAATGCCTGAACCATATGATAGATTTGATAAAAAAAACATCTTGCTCTTTGTCTTGTAATTCTGAACAAGCAGTTTTAAAGCTTGTAAGGAGGATTTTTTATTACTTAATCTACTTGTAGGTTAAAGAATCGATTTTTGGTTAGAGAATTGCAACAGTAGTTTAAAAACAGATACAGGCAAAATTACTTCAATTTGTGTGTGTGTGTGTGTGTGTTTTCTATCAATTCTATAGACAGTACTCGGGGGCGCGTTTTACAAAAGAACTTATGACTTACAACCAGCATTACATACTTTCCAGTTTATTGTAAGATCATTCACTCCAAATGCAAAATATTCTTTTAAAATATTAAAAATTAAGCTTCAGAAAAGTTTTACTTCATTCATTTAAAGGAATAATTGTGCAATACAATTTAAGACTAGCGACTTTGTCGTAAGTTGTTTTGTAGAACAGACCCAGGATATATGAGAGCTGAATTTTGAAAATAGACATGAAGAATGAACTGCGATGCTTTATGCCAACAATACGTCATAAAATGTTATCTACTTCATGAAAAGTACGTGTATGCTGGCGTCAAGCGTTGCTGTTCATACCCTCATGTATTTTCTAAATTAAAATTTACTCTTATTTCCAGTCGTTAAAAATAATCGTATTATATCTATGAACATTCATACGCACATTACTCACGTTCACGAGGAAATGGCCATCATTTCAGTGGGCAAACACATCGAAGAGAAAAACATTGGAAATGTAAATATTTAGGCCTAAAAATCCACATTGTAAAAGCAAGGAGACTACTAGCATTTTACGGCGGACGCAATCAAATGTGCAAATATTCATATGATTAAAAATATGTATTAAAAAGGTATATTGACTGAAAATTGTTGAATTTCTTTCAATAGGCCAAAAAGGTAGAAAAAAGGCACCTAAACCTTTTATCCCCTTCAGAAAACGGTGAACCCCATATACCACAATCCCATTGAGAAGTTCTAATCTAAACTAGAACCCCGTGTTGACGAAAAGAACATTCACGTTTGTTTTTAACCATTTTAAGTCGGAAATTAAAAAAAACAACAAAAAAACCTCTACATTTGCCTCACACTGATGGAAAACAACACGTACTACTGAGATTCAAACTAAGATCTCCTGAGGGAAAGCTGTAATTTCTCACTAAATTCAGAGTTTTCAAATCCTTTTATGTCTAGTCTTACTCGCGTTCCTAGGAACATCATGTAAATAGTCCAGTCTGTTTCTGACTATGACGTCATTGGGCGCTGGTTTCAGAAGTTGCCCCGCCTCGTGATGAATGGACTGAAGTCGTCTGCTAATGTCGTGGATAGCCTGCTGATTCTTGTTGAGGTGGCGCTGCTCTGAGACGTTTTTCTCCAGAATAGTTTTTATGGCGTGTTCCTCTTGCTTCAGAATGGACAAAGTGTCGCTATTCTGTTGTCTTCGGTCCTCAAACACATGGTGTAAATGTTCAACCTGGCCCGGGATCTCTGCTATTTGTGTAGGCCTGGGCGGAAGGAAATATATGATTTTGTCGTCATCTCTTGGTTGCCTTCGTGGTGTTTCGGGTCTTTTCGTGTGATATTTCTCTATGGGTTTTGTCGTCTGCTGAGTTGGTGGGTCTTCTTTCGGTTCTACTTCCGGTTCCGGAGTTGGAGGTCCACACACCCTGATGATGTAATCAGCGAGTGTCCTGTCGTCTGCTGGGATGTACCCGCCTAGGAACCGTAAATCTGTACACAATATCTTGTCTGCAATCCACCCGTCCAGCGACTCCTTAAGGATGGATAAAAATTTGGCCAGCGTCCGGATTCCCCGACGACGAAGGATGTCCATCAGAAGCGTGATCTGAATGTCGGGGGAAACCTGTAGAAAAAATCACTAATTGGTCAGTCCGAGATGTTCCGATATTCCTATTGCATGCATCGGAGCAATTTCCTATATTTTACTTGTTTTGTCGACTAAAACGATATGATTCAGTTGACCTTTAATGTACATTTCAATGTGATTCACTTAAGAAGTAAATTTCATGAGGGCATGAAATGCGATATTTTTCTGAAAAGTATGAAAGAGAGCACGCGCATGATGTTTGACGCCAGCATACTTTTGTTTTCATGAAATTGGCGCTTCTTGAAAAGTAACGCGCCTTGTGAAAAATATGCTGGTGTGAAGCGTTGCTAGCTGTTCATGCCCTTATCTATTTTCAAAACTGAAATTCATTTTTTTTATATTTACATTTACTTTCAATTTCTGTCGGAATATTCACAGCTGTTAAAATAGTTGTACTACATTTATCAAGATTCATACGCACATTTCATGAGAAAATGGCTATCATTTCAATTGGTCAAGATATCGAAGGTTAAAACAGTAGTATAAGTATATGAATTTAACAATGAAAGAAAAATATTTTTTGAATAGCACACATCAAGCAAAAGACCAAATACAATGAATGGAATTTATACCGCTAAGAGAGAGAGAGAGAGAGAGAGAGAGAGAGAGAGAGAGAGAGTTATTGAATCACTCTTTATACCTTGACCAGTCTATCTCTGGTGCTGTTTGTGATAATGACCCTTTGTCTGAGCTTGTCTATGGCAGCTGATGAGAGGACGAGGTGACGGCGAAGAAATCCTTCATGTTTGTCCAGAACGGCATGAATAATACGGTTTTCCAGCGACATATTTCACACGCTGGTGCAAACACTGCCACTTCGCGAGAATTTTGCCGCTTCAGGTGAAAAATTATTGGATGGTTTTCGTTTACAAGTTTTGAAAACTGGCAGTTGTAGGAAGGTTGTGCTGTTCGATATAAGACATTCTGAAAACTCTCTCTGTTCTGTGGACTGTATTGTACGTTCTTAATATTGTTTGTGAACGAAAAGTAAATAGTGGAAAGTCCGATGAGAATAATGTAAAGCACCCATCAATAGTACTCAAACACATACTTCCGGTTTTTTAGGTCCCCGTATGGCTTTAAACCTCTCAGTCGAAAAAGAGTACATAGTCAAACTTTGTAGAAGGGCAGTGGTGGTTGGAAACGAATCACGTGACAGAGGCAAGTGGTCCGGGGAAAACATACATTTACATTTCCCATGTTTTTGCCTTTGATATCTTTGCAAATTGTAATGATAGCCATTTCCTCATGAATGCGCTGCAGAACTTTGTAAACAATGCGCGTATGAATATTGATAAATATAGCACCTTTGTTTTAACGGCTGGTAATTCCGACAGGGTAGACTGTAAGTATTAGATATAAACTTAGTTTTTGACGCACTTCATAAAGTATGACGGTGTGAAGAGTTATATAGTCCATAACCTCATGTAGTCTCAAAAAATGAAATCGATTTCTTAAAGTATATATCTCTAAATTCCTCTGAACAGTTATTAAAGGTAGTACCAAACACCTGTAAAATTAGTTTTCTCTTATATCTTCTTGAATTCAATAATTTGATAAATGAAATCTCCTTAACACTAATATTCAATGGCGTTTTGAACAAACTAATATATTCCACTGTGTGTATGGGAGACATGCATCCAATATATATGAGGACTGAGAGTCTAAATCTTGAATGCATTTATTTCATCTTTGTGAGATTTAACTGTCTATCATAAAGTAACGGGTAACTTTTCTTGTGTAGCTAGTAGAGACCTGATGTAAGTTTTCTTGATTGACTAGTAGAGACCTGATGTAAGTTTTCTTGATTGACTAGTAGAGACCTGATGTAAGTTTTCTTGATTGACTAGTAGAGACCTGATATAAGTTTTCTTGTATAGCTAGTAGAGACCTGATGTAAGTTTTCTTGATTGACTAGTAGAGACCTGATGTAAGTTTTCTTGATTGACTAGTAGAGACCTGATGTAAGTTTTCTTGATTGACTAGTAGAGACCTGATGTAAGTTTTCTTGTATCGCTAGTAGAGACCTGATATTTGGACACTCCATAAACAGTCTAATGTATTAAAACTTATAATGAAGGTCAAGGTGATATATTAAGGATAAAGGTCAAATATGATGAAGTCGTTTGCTGAAAGTGTAATTTTTTGTTTTTTAATCTTTTCTAAAAAGTCCAAAATATCCAAAATCCTAGGTTGAATTTTCTTTAAATATTTCAAAATATATCAATTTCTGTATCATTTTGTTCATTACGTTGATTTTCTTCTTCAAAATATCATGAGTTTTCTTTTATAAGAGATCTTAGCATGCTAGAGGCAATTTTACGTTTAAGATTTGCTAAATTGACGAACCATGCATTTTATATTGTACATCGTGGTGTATCCAAATAAATCAATTAGGATATATTTTGTTGAAATTAAATATCCAAAATCCTAGGTTGAATTTTCTTTATATTAAATTATATCAATTTCTGTATCATTTTGTTCATTATGTTTAATTTTTTTCTTCAAAATATTAATTATGAATTTTCTTTTTTAAGAGATCTTACATGCAAGAGGCAATTTTACGTTTAAGATTTGCTAAATTGACGAACCATGCATGTCCAATAATTAATAAGGATATATAGCACTAAAACTGACCAACGACACGAACAATATGTAAATGTAAAATTTTACATTTACATATTGTTCGTGTCGTTGGTCAGTACGAACAATATGTAAATGTAAAATTTTACATTTACATATTGTTCGTGTCGTTGGTCAGTTTTAGTGCTATATATCCTTATTACTAAAACTGACCAACGACACGAACAATATGTAAATGTAAAATTTTACATTACATATTGTTCGTGTCGTTGGTCAGTTTTAGTGCTATATATCCTTATTAATTATTGGACATCGTGTCTACTATTAGATTCTCTCTCTCTCATCTCTCTCTCTCGTTCTCTCTCTCATACACATTTGGAAACACGAAGTCCAGAGGTCATTTGCATGCTTTACTATTTTATCTAAATGCCAAGTATCTTTTCTAAAATAACAATTCATCGATTACCGTAGTTTTATGGACTCGCATATACACAGAACTGAACGCATGCGCTATACCGAGACGTAATTTATGTGTAAATGCTTTTGAGGTCTGTGAAGTTTTCATAACTCCGTAAATTTCTAAAGTGACATTTTTATTGAGCGCAGCTAGAATACTAGATCACTAAAATATCAGAAAAGCAATTATCTCGTGTTACATTTTCAATATTATCTTTACTGTCATAAAGTATTGCTTGTTCTTTTTAGAATAAATCAATTTTAAACTAATTCCTTCCTGGTGGTTGAAACTATGAACATTTTATGCGGGATAAAAAGTGATTTTTGCAATTTCCCTGAATGGTCATGTCACCATGACGTCATAAATTATATGCCTCAACAAAATATAAATTGTTTACAGCATATTTTGTTTTTGGAGAGAGAGAGAGGGGGGGGGGGGGTATTAATCATAGATACATTTAGACAAGATCATAAAATTTTTACGTGTATTTTTCAATTTTTCCATATCTACAAGTACATTTGCCGATGACTGGGACCCCGGACCCTTACCAAGCATCGGGAGATGGATATCTAGTAAACAAATATCACTCTGTATCCATTTTACCCTGTGTTTCCAAAATTTAGACAATATCTCATTCGTCAGTATGTCCGTCCGACCGTCTGTAGACATGCATGCTGGGAAGGTCAGCCTTTAAGTTGTTCTCATTTATGTCGAATCAAACTCGCATTCGACAAATCTCGAATCGTCTCAATTTTCCCCAATCCATGGCTTACATTTCAGGACTGTGTTTACACCTTATAAAAAATACAGCATTGCGAGGATTAGGAAGCATTGTTCTTTTAATAGGAAAATTCTGAATTTGTTTGAAAACTTGTGCATTTATAACTTTCATTTTTAAAGTAGGTTTATTTCATACCGTAATTATTTTATCTAAGAGAAAAATGAGAAGTGTTGAATTTAAACTTTAAAGTACTTTAATAACAGGTTACATGTCTAGGCTAGTGTTCACGATGACGAGCAGAGATTGGTTTGAATTGTATGACCTGTAGTCTCTGTGTTGACTCTTATTTCATTTCATGCGCGTGCTCTCTTTCATACTTTTCAGAAAAATATCGCGGAAAGCCGAGAACAAACGAATTAATAAAACAAAGAGTTATAGAGACTTAAGCAAATTCAAGTTTTACCATCTTTTAAATCTGAGCAACTTAATCAGTATAAAAATCGGACAAATTTTAATCGAATTTGCGAAATGAAACGGGAGGGGGATTACAGCATTGATATAGTGATGTTCATTATCATTAAGTACATTTCCAGGTCAGAAGGTTAGACAACAGGATTTTTAGGCGTTTTCACGATTGATTGATTTTATATTGCATGTTTAACGTCCCTCTCGAGAATTTTCTGCATATGGAACCGTCACCATTACCGGTGAAGGGCTGCAAAATCAATTGCTCGGCTCTTACTGTCTTTAAGCAGGGAGGAATCTTTATCGTGTCACATCGGCTGTAACCAGGTAAAACTTTAATCCCCTACTATGGCCCACCCCTATACTCCCGGGAGCCACGATTCTGAGGAAATTTGAATCTACACTGTGTATTTTGTAAGGAATCTTTCATTTGAATTTCAACTTTTCTGGTCCAATGGTTCTCGAGAAGATTTTTAAGTGACCCCACTTACTTTTCTTGATCATTCCCCTTTGAAGAGAGCATGGTCCTTCAATCACTTTTACCCAAGGATAATTTGTGCCAAGTTTGATTGATTTCACCCTTTGATTCTTGAGAAAAAGTCGGAAGGCAATCTCCCTCAACATAATCTTGAGATATCTCCAAAAGACGAGAGTATGGATAATATCACAGATTCATGCTACCCTACCTGCATTACATGTAGCATCTTTATCATTCTAAAGGGAGTTCCATCACGTTAGGTCTCAGTGGAGTAATGACCCAAGGGTCCCTCAACATGAACGTACTCAGACCTGGTGACTGTACCTCCACCCACAACACTGCATCTGTTTATTGACCAGAAGAGTCTATGCTGTACTTGTTCATTGACAAGAAGAATACTGTACTTGTTTATTGACCAGAAGAATACTGTACTTGTTTATTGACCAGAAGAATAATGTACTTGTTTATTGACCAGAAGAATACTGTACTTGTTTATTGACCAGAAGAATAATGTACTTGTTTATCGACCAAAAGAATCTATGCTGTATTTGTTTATTGACCAGAAGAGTCTATGATGTACTTGTTTATTGACCAGAAGAATACTGTACTTGTTTATTGACCAGAAAAGTCTGTGCTGTACTTGTTTATTGAACAGAAGAATACTGTAGTTGTTTATTGACCAGAAGAATACTGTACTTGTTTATTGACCAGAAGAATAATGTACTTGTTTATTGACCAGAAGAATATCTGCTGTACTTGTTTATTGTCCAGAAGAATGATGTCCTTGTTTACTGACCAGAAGAATCTATGCTGTATTTGTTTATTGACCAGAAGAATCTATGATGTACTTGTTTATTGACCAGAGGATTCTATGCTGTACTTGTTTATTGACCAGAAGAATACTGTACTTGTTTATTGACCAGAAGAGTCTGTGCTGTACTTGTTTATTGAACAGAAGAATACTGTAGTTTTTTATTGACCAGAAGAATACTGTACTTGTTTATTGACCAGAAGAATAATGTACTTGTTTATTGACCAGAAGAATATCTGCTGTACTTGTTTATTGTCCAGAAGAATAATGTCCTTGTTTATTGACCAGAAGAATACTGTACTTGTTTATTGACCAGAAGAATACTGTACTTGTTTATTGACCAGAAGAATACTGTACTTGTTTATTGACCAGAAGAATAATGTACTTGTTTATCGACTAAAAGAATCTATGCTGTATTTGTTTATTGACCAGAAGAATTTATGCTGTACTTGTTTATTGACCAGAAGAATCTATGCTGTACTTGTTTATTGGCCAGAAGAATACTGTACTTGTTTATTGACCAGAAGAATCTATGCTGTATTTGTTTTATTGACCAGAAGAGTCTATGTTGTACTTGTTTATTGACCAGAAGAGTCTATGCTGTACTTGTTTATTGACCAGAAGAATACTGTACTTGTTTATTGACCAGAAGAGTCTATACTGTACTTGTTTATTGACCAGAAGAATCTATGCTGTACTTGTTTATTGACCAGAAGAGTCTGTGCTGTACTTGTTTATTGAACAGAAGAATACTGTAGTTGTTTATTGACCAGAAGAATACTGTACTTGTTTATTGACCAGAAGAATATCTGCTGTACTTGTTTATTGTCCAGAAGAATGATGTCCTTGTTTATTGACCAGAAGAATCTATGCTGTATTTGTTTATTGACCAGAAGAATCTATGATGTACTTGTTTATTGACCAGAGGATTCTATGCTGTACTTGTTTATTGACCAGAAGAATACTGTACTTGTTTATTGACCAGAAGAATACTGTACTTGTTTATTGACCAGAAGAATAATGTACTTGTTTATTGACCAGAGGAATCTATGCTGTATTTGTTTTATTGACTGTCGCGTTTCAGAGCGGACGACAAGTTTCCCCCTCTACTCGTCTCTCAACACGAGACGATTTTTCCTTTCCACGTGACCCGTTTCCAGCCAATTATGATAAAAATTGACATTCTTATACCAAAGGATAACAAGACTAAAGATTTTAAAACATACACTGTATTTCACTTGAGTAAGCTAAACTCAGTACATGTATGTAAAGATAAAATAAAATATACATTATCACATTCGTATCTTAATTAACAGCCATATCATACATACACACTGATTGACAGTTTTTCTACTAGATCATGGTGAATCTAACACAACATCTGATATCACTATTTGTAGTTCTAGCTGTACTGGTTGAGGAACTCATTAAACTGGTGCATTTTGTGTATTCATACATGTAATTAATGTCCTCTCAGCTGTCTTAAACCCAACAATTATCATGGTCCTGTATAGCATGTAGATACCCAGCTTAACACATAATATATATCATCTTCCAAAGATCAATCACATAATGAAAAATATAAATAAATATACATTCACAAGCCAGAGGCTCAATTCATGCAATGAATTCACAAATTACAGCTTCTTGACATTTTGCAAATAATTCAACAGTATTGTCTTCCTATCTGTGGAACTAAAGCAACACAATCTAACAAAGGACGTTCCCTGTTTACACGTTGCCCGGTAACACCTAGATTTGGAATGTTAATCATATATGTATAATTCCCCCTCACAAATTTAAAGAGCAATAAACCATTCATTAAATTTCAAGTGCTATTTTGCTTCATCATCGAGGCAATACAGATCTGGTTCCGTCTTAGTCATTTATCGCAATACAACAACATGTACATCCATCCGGTCGTTCAATTCATATTGCTCAGTCTAGCTAACAATCACCGTGCCATGCACCAACTTCTACAGATTGGGCAAAAGAGACAAATGCATTTTTAGGACTTTTACTTCCAACTAGCACACTCCCTCTGAAAACAACTTGTTTAAGTCCAGTTACTTTACACCCCCTCCACTGTATTTCAAGTGTCATCTTCTCTTAGGGTTTCCCTGAATTTGTAGCTGAAGTTGTCTGTTTTCTTGTGAAAGCCTCGCTATTTCCATCCCTAATGTGTCCAGACTCTCCTACAATTGTAAATAAAACTTGGACACATATGAAAATTTAAGAGACTCTTTTTCCAATACAGTTGGGAGATATCTACCCTTCAGCTTATTTTCTCTTGTTTGTGAAAAAAAATAAGTAATAAACTGCATCATATCTTTATGCAAGTTAGCATTCCTACAAATTTGATAAAAATGAGATATTGAACACAAATGAACTGGCAAGATTTTATACTCCTGTTCCAGCCTACAGTACCTTGAAAGTGATATTCTTGAGGAGGGTGTCTTCAAGAACAGCTTACCTTGAGAGTGCTATTCTTAAAGAGGGTGTCTTTTAGAACAGTACCTTGAGAGTGATATTCTTAAGGATGGTGTCTTCTAGAACTGCTTGTAACTTGTGGTTGATTTCTAGGGATAGGTCAAGGGTCATTGCACTGTCTGTTTGGTGAGAGCTGTACAGGGATCCCATAATGCTATGCTTCCTGGACAATTCCATCTAAAAAATATGTATTTACGGTTTCATTTGTTAGTGCCTTTAAATTTTATTTTGTCACCTTAAAAAAGTTGTTGCTTAGCTATCATTTATATTAGTATATCTACATGTCATTAACATGAAAAAGGAGTGACGGTATCTAAATTAGTTTATCTACATAACATTAACATGAAAAAAGGAGTGTCTGTATTTAGTGTATCTACATATCATTAACATGTATAAGGAGTGTCTGTATTTAGTGTATCTACATATCATTAACATGTAGAAGGAGTGTTTGTATTTAGTGTATCTACATATCATTAACATGTATAAGGAGTGTCTGTATTTAGTGTATCCACATATCATTAACATGTATAAGGAGTGTCTGTATTTAGTGTATCTACATATCATTAACATGTAAAAGGAGTGTCTGTATTTAGTGTATCTACATATCATTAACATGTAGAAGGAGTGTTTGTATTTAGTGTATCTACATATCATTAACATGTAGAAGGAGTGTCTGTATTTAGTGTATCTACATATCATTAACATGTAGAAGGAGAGGGGGAGCGTTTTCTCTGTATTGGATACTAATATATAATTTTCTTTTCTCTGGTGAGCACAATACCACAGTCACTGTCAAGTCATTCTATTATAGCATCAAGTTTTCACAGCCTGAATTCAGTATCACTTGATTTTGTGGAGGGAGAACTGTTCTTTAAGAATTTGAAATTTGTAGAGTGTGATTGAACCACAAAAAAGATGTGTTTGTGAAACACTGATGCTCTTGTGTGGCAGCGAAGTTATTATGGCCAAGGTTAAAGTTTATCAAAAGTAGGTCAAACCTAAAGGCCAAGGTCATGAGATTAAAACCTTTGATATCCAAAGAAAGGTCTAGTCACAAGGAATGCAAATGTGTGAAATATGAAGGCCCTATCACAAATCATTCAAAACTTATGACCAAAGTTAAAGTTTTTTTGGACACACAGACCAAAAACAAGAGGTACTGTGAGCAATGCTCACTAAGAATACCCACCGCTTACCCCAATCTCCCAAAGGGTGTTGGTAATAGGTATAAACTACCTCTTTTCCGAGTGTAAAAAACAAATGGCATGACAAACCGAAACATATTTCTACTTCGATGTCCAGTGCGCATGACCTTTGACCTTTTGACCCCAAAATCGATAGGGAACATCTTCATCCCATGGGTAGTCCATATGTATGATATGGTGACTGTAGGTGGAAAGGATAACACTTTAGAGCCCAGAAACCATATTGCTACTTCGATGTCCAGTGTGCTTGACCTTTGACTTTTTGACCCCAAAATCAATAGGGAACATCTTCATCCCATGGGTAGTCCATATGTATGATATGGTGACTGTAGGTGGAAAGGATAACGCTTTAGAGCCCGGAAACCATATTGCTACTTCGATGTCCAGTGTGCTTGACCTTTGGACCCCAAAATCGATAGGGAACATCTTCATCCCATGGGTAGTCCATATGTATGATATGGTGACTGTAGGTGGAGAGGATAACGCTTTAGAGCCCGGAAACCATATTGCTACTTCGATGTCCAGTGCGCTTGACCTTTTGACCCCAAAATCGAAAGGGAACATCTTCATCCCATGGGTAGTCCATATGTATGATATGGTGACGGTAGGTGGAAAGGATAATGCTTTAGAGCCCGGAAACCATTGCGTCTACAGATGGACGGACGGACGGACAGACAGACGGACAACCCGATTCCAGTATACCCCCCCACAACTTGTTGCGGGGGGTATAATAATATGGCCCCGGACCTTTGATTAAAAGGGCATAACAATTTTGAACATTCCCTGAAAGTGACAAATTCTATAGTGACTGTCACTGATTCATTGATCACACCTTCAATGTGTGATAAAGGTCTCTGATTCACTGATCACACCTCTAATGTATGATAAAGGTAACTAATTCATTGATCACATCTCTAATCTGTGATAAAGGTCACTGATCACACCTCTAATGTATGATAAAGGTCACTGATCACACCTCTAATGTATGATAAAGGTCACTGATTCACTGATCACACCTCTAATGTATGATAAAGGTCACTGATTCATTGATCTCACCTCTAATGTGTGATAAAGGTGTATACAGAATAAGACAACCCCCTTCTGTTTAATTCTTACTCAGATACATGTACATTTATACAAAGTCCATATTGTAGCGACCAGCATAATAATAATGAAAGCCCTAGTGCCAGAGAAAATTCAGAAGTACAACAGAAGTGAATGCACAGCTTAAACTGAAAAAAAATCGAATAATAAACAAGTTCTACAAGGCTATCCCCTTCCCAATGAGTGTCTACGAGCTTTTTCTAAGAAGTCCCATAGTGACCTTGACTTTTGACCCCCAAATCAATAGAGTTTGTCCTCTCTTATATCAAATCAATAGAGCATAAAACGTGGTCTGTAGAGGGTCTACGAGCTCAGTGTTACACCCACACACAAATGAGTCCGTTACTATATCCCCTCATAATGAATTGTGAGGGAATAGTAAAGTATCTCATTCAAAAATCAAAAGTGCTTTAATATAAAAACTGGACATTTTCTGATTTGTACAGTATGGGGATTCTGTTGAACAAAATCACAAGAAACTAATTCTTGAAAATGTATCATTGCTACAGATTTTAGTTTATTTGTGCATGTTGTTATTTTCTCTGAACAAAAATGTTTTTCTGGCTTGGATTTCTCGATAAAAAAAATCTCAAACTTAAGTTTCAGTTTTCTTTTATTTGAGCAGTCAAAATTTGGGTAAAATCCCAGCACTTAAGTCTTTTTCTCTCTCTCAAGAAATCCAGACCTCATTCCATGTTCATGATCTGTGCATCTACACATATTTAGTAATGCTCTGAATTATTCCAGACATCAGCTGAATCACATACACCAAGCTCTTAACTTCCAAGTTCACCTTGCATAATAACATACAGTCAACCCTGCACTATCTATTTATGCTATCCTTCTTGAATGTAATTCATGCATATTCATGACTGACAATGATCCAGTTATAAAGAGAGAAGTACTATGACCACACACCACTGACAAGGACAGTTGGGAGAACAAGTAAACAAGATTGAAAGCATACCTGGGAGAGTTTCCGATGGTCCAGCTACAGAGAAAATCAACAGACAAAAGCTACAGGCCAATGAAATTACAGATTAAAAAATTTGTATGAAATCTTTCAACCAATGAAATCAAAGATTTCTGAACAGCTGAAAACCATTAGCCAATGAGATTACATGTGGCAAGCCATGCAAAGGTACAAATCAGCACAGAGGCAAAATCTGTCAAACATTGAAATTAACTGTTATAAAAACTCTCTAATCCACATCAGTTATATTCTTCCAGTTCTAAGTAATAAATATAAATAACTTTTCATCACTGCATGCAGTAAAATATCTTGAAGTTTAAAGTCGACCAATAGGAAAGAAGAGAGGGGAGAATTAGTCCGTTTGTTAATATTTGAATGCGGAGTTATCTCACCTTGTTAATGTCGGCTCTCTCCAGCGTCATCGTCCCAGATTCCTCTCTTAATGCATAGTTCTGAATGATTCTTATAAAATACGTAGAGAAAATAAAGTACGTGTTTTACAGACGTTTTTCTAATTATAACGTAGTCTAGCATAACTCACATTCTTTAGTGTTTCAAGCTGAAATTATTTGTTTTGAAAAACAATAAAGATCTATAAAAAGCTGAGATTACTTGTTCTTTTTCTGAATTTCGTCCACAAGCTGCTGCACATGTTCCTGCATGAATTCAATTTTTTCGTTCCGTCTAGCGAGACCACGCTGGAGTTTGACGATTCTTTCTATCAGCATTTGACTGTCAGGTTCCACCTGCTCAGTTATCACCGGATATTCATGAACCGGTTCAGAAGTACCAGGATATTTGTTTGTGTAACTGTTGGGTTGCGACGAGTTCTCATTCACGCCTAAGGTGTTCAGAGAGTTGCTTGAACTGGTGCGAGACCCCATGCTTGTGGAGTCTTTCTGAGTTTCCCCATTGGTTTCAAAGTTTTCTAACCTTTTCTTTGCCTGCTGAAGTTGTCTTGTCAAGTCCTAAATGAAATAATTAAAAAATGCTGTCAAAAAACAGTTCTTTTTTTAAAGAACTTGCTATGCTTAGCTGAAGGACTTTTTTGTCACTAACTGAAATTCTTTTATTTCTGTTTTTGGATAACTACTGACTGTTAGAGAGGACTTTGAATACAAACCTACCTGTATGCTTTCCCCCAATAAGATATCAGATAGGGGACCAGTCTAGTCTAGTGCCTTACAGGGTTTAATGCCAATCCAGACTTACAACCATTGCTGTTAGCCACAGAGCAGGCTGACATATATGTTTAACTGATCAGACCCAATCTTACAGAAAGTGAACTCGGAGAAAACTCTGTCTCCGTACATGATCTAGCACCCAGTTCCCCTTTTTATCAAGTTCGTGATGGGCTGCACATTCAGAATTGCTGGTAAACAAACTAGCTGCAGAACTGTAGTTCTCGGAGAAAATATTGGGATAGATATGATCTGTTTCTCAGAGAGCTATAGTTCTGCAGCTATAAACAAACATGAGGCCCACAGGCCTTAACTGTCACCTGAGCATTAGTTAAATGTACCACTAGCCCCAAAGGCTATGAAATTCATAATAATTTTCCTGTTCTGCATACATAACCTAAATTCTAATATTCAGCAGAAACATAATACAAGATGTTCTTCACACAATTGCCCCGAAAATGTCCTTACTACAGAAAGACATGATATATGTTATATTAACACTACATGACTATTCAGGACCCGCCCTACAGTCAGAACCCTGGGGTTGCAATTTTGGTACATCCCTTTCTGTTTTTCCTTAATATGCATTTAGTTATTAAAATTAGCAAAATTAAAGAAGAAATCTTTTAAATAATGAAAACTACCGTTTGACTGATGTTCTTTTATAGAAATCAATACAAGTTATTGTCAATCATTGTAAAATTGATAACAGAGAATGACCTAAATGTACCTTGATATTAAACAGAGAATGACCACCATGATATTAAACACAGAATGACCGACCTTGATATTAAACAGAGAATGACATTATCTTGATATTAAACACAGAATGACCTACCATGATATTAAACACAGAATGACCTACCTTGATATTAAACACAGAATGACCGACCTTGATATTAAACACAGAATGACATACCTTGATATTAAACACAGAATGACATACCTTGATATTAAACAGAGAATGACCGACCTTGATATTAAACACAGAATGACATACCTTGATATTAAACACAGAATGACATACCTTGATATTAAACACAGAATGACATACCTTGATATTAAACACAGAATGACCTACCTTGATATTAAACACAGAATAACATACCTTGATATTAAACACAGAATGACCTACCTTGATATTAAACACAGAATGACATACCTTGATATTATTGACGTGTTTTCTCTTTAATGTCTTGATTTCATCTTTTCCGTCTTCAACTTTTGACGACAGCTCCTCCACTACCAAACACAAAGGATAAGAACAATGTGACATATCTTGGAACTTAACTGTCTAAAACTGTTCAAATATTCATGGACCAGGGGTCTATGTTACAAAATATACTTTTTGCACATCATTTAAAGCTGCACTTTTTTTTTTACCATGCAAATAAAGATGGCAAATTATCTACAACTACATTTTCACAAACTTCATCACAAACAGGAAGAACGTAAAATGCTCATCTATGGCAGAACATCTTGCACTTTATTGTCTGATGATATTTATGGACCAGGGCCCATGTTACAAAAAAAATACTTTTTGCAAATCCTTAAAGCAGCTGCTGCCCTTTTTCTTAACATGCAAATATAAATGACAAATCTGTGGAAAGTACATATCTGCAACTACATTTTCACAAACTTCATCACAATCTGGAAATAGTTTTGACTTACTACAAATATTAATCTTAGTTGTAGGACTTCATGTTAAAAAGACTCAAGATATACATGTAGCACATCTTGTTCATGTTGCTAACCTCGTATCTTATCTACTTCAGACTGTATCTACCTTCAGATTGTCCCTAACTTTATACCCTCAGACTGTCCCTACCTTTATACCTTCAGAATGCCCCTACCTTTATACATGTACCTTTATACCTTCCGACTGTTCCTATCTTTATACCTTCAAATTGTTCCTATCTTTATACCTTCAGATTGTTCCTATCTTTATACCTTCAGATTGTTTCTATCTTTATACCTTCAGATTGTTTCTATCTTTATACCTTCAGATTATTTCTATCTTTATACCTTCAGATTATTTCTACCTTCAGATTGTTCCTATCTTTATACCTTCAGATTATTTCTACCTTCAGATTATTTCTATCTTTATACCTTCAGATTATTTCTACCTTCAGATTGTTTCTATCTTTATACCTTCAGATTATTTCTACCTTCAGATGGATTTTACCTTTGGATTGTTTCTTTCTACCTTCTGATTGACTGTTTCTACCTTTAAACAGTAAACACTTACAATGAACATGCTTCTAACGAATTCACCCTTACTGTGAAGTCATATTTATTTCCCTACGAAAGGAAAATCACAAAATTTCCTTGGATATAACCAAGTTTGGTTATAATGAACTGTTTTTACTGGAGGCTCATCATAAGCTTGTTTTACTGTAACTTTTAGATTTTTTCTAACATTATATCTCAGCTTTGTTTCTACGAACCCTTTCGACAACTTTGGTTTGTACCAGAGTACCTAACTAGTTAGTAGGATAAATTTTCCATTTTTTCTCTCTCACTTCCATGCATAATACTCCAGCCAATCACAATCATCGTTTGAAATCTGATATTTTCATCACTGCCTCACCTGCTTTCGATTTTTCCTCCAACTTTTCTTTAAGTTTCATGGTTTCCTCTTGCCACGCTACTTCTCCTTTCTTCAACCTATCAGACTGCATCAAGAGAAATCATGCTCACTGATTTTTAAAGGATTCTTTTTCATCAATATTTTAACTGTATGATAGACATTGTGTAAGTAAAAACAAATTACAGCAGAGGAAGAACACACCAGTCATTATAAACTTACGATGTCTCGGAAATCAATTTCCAGAGTCTGAAGATCAACAGTTAACTTCTCGATTTCCTCAGTCTGTCCCATCGTCTGTAAACAGATTACTATGTAAATAACAGCAACACAAAAATACTATGTAAACAAAAGATTCTAAAACAACAAAAGATTGCTATTCTAAAATCATAGCAGATTATCCAACATTTTAGGTCTACATCTCTATTAAATCATCAACATAATTTTATATCAATGTTAAGGTAATAAAACAGTAAAT
Source organism: Ostrea edulis (assembly GCF_947568905.1). Classification (NCBI taxonomy): domain Eukaryota; kingdom Metazoa; phylum Mollusca; class Bivalvia; order Ostreida; family Ostreidae; genus Ostrea; species Ostrea edulis. The sequence continues at coordinate 62,889,510 of NC_079172.1, read as the reverse complement.
ATACAACTGATTCATAAAATGTACTTTGCCAATAAATATTCATAGATTCTGCGTACTTTAATTTAGTAAAATTTGATGACCTGGTCATTCTGAGAGAGATGCAATACTTGCTTCATGTTATATCTATCCTCCCGTTGGAAGGTAGTAATGGTCCATCATTTCTAAAATTTCACAAGTTTCTATGTCAACATACCTTGTTGTGGAGGATGGAGTTTTCGGACTGCAGTTCAGCATTTTTGGCACTGAGTTTATTGGTCAGATCTAGTTTCTCAGCCTCGCGTTTTCGACACGCCTCCATGTCAATCTGCAGGTCCTTGTTACTGATTTTCAGTTCTGAGATCTCGGCATCCAGAGATTTGATTGTGCTTTGTGCCCTGATAACAAGTCAATCAGTGAACAGTTAGTTGAATTAGAACACGTCTAACTGAAATGGTGTGAAAATTGGGAAAGCTACATGCTTTTATTTTAAAATATCAAACTTTGCAAAAAATACTCTGCTATTATAGAAGCTGCAACTATTTTCTGGTGCCAAGCATGTGCTGATGATTTGTGATCTATTATTTTGTACAATGAAACCTGTCTAATCCGACATGCATCGGGAGACAAATTGTTTTGTCGGATATAAACTTTATGTAATTTTGTGCTTTATAAATGAATAAAATAATAATAATACACTGTGTCAGAATAAAAAAAATGTAAGAAACAATGAATATAAAATTGAGAATGCCAGCAAGGGTCGGAATACCCAGTGAGGCAGATGTGACGGGTGTCAGATTAGGCAGTTTTCACTGTATCATTAAATAGCTTCTCTACACCCTAGTCGATATCAATGCTTGCTTGTCTTGAAGTCTAAGTTGAAATCAGACTCACCTACATTTTGGTGTGTCCATTCCACTTGAACTTTTCTTTTATTAAGTTTAACTTGACTTGCACAAGTTCATTTAGTTTGTTCTGATTGTAACTCAATATTTTCTTAAGTCTGATCTGACTTCACAGGCACTTGTTTGTGAAGAAAATAAATATAAAGCACTTCGAAGTATAAAACGGAAAATTGAGCTGTAGACCCATGTTTTGTTGCAGTTTTCAGAGATAAGAGGCAATGAATGCATTCATGCCAAACAGAGTTTTGTTTTAGTTATATGATGGTACAAGAGAACGGTAGTAAATACATATTCCCTGGAAGCTCAAAAGGCCGACATTCTCAGGGGGTGTCATTCGAAGCTAAGTACCTTGTGTTATCATTAGTATACAGAGGTTCTAACTTATTTACAGAAACAAGTGCCTGTGCTTGACTTGCATGAATTCTTCTAGTTTGTTCTGCTTGAATGCACATTTTGAAGATTGACTCAATTTACACGAGTTCCTCTATCCTTGAACTCACCTTTTGAAGTCTGACTTGACTTGGATGAGTTCCTCTATCTGACTGACTTGCACGATTTCCTCTATGCTGTCCTGTTTAAACTCACCTTTTGAAGTTTGACTTGACTTGGACGAGTTCCTCTATCTGACTGACTTGCATGATTTCCTCTATGCTGTCCTGTTTAAACTCACCTTTTGAAGTCTGACTTGACTTGCACGATTTCCTCTATGCTGTCCTGTTTAAACTCACCTTTTGAAGTCTGACTTGACTTGGACGAGTTCCTCTATCTGACTGACTTGCACGATTTCCTCTATGCTGTCCTGTTTAAACTCACCTTTTGAAGTCTGACTTGACTTGCACGATTTCCTCTATGCTGTCCTGTTTAAACTCACCTTTTGAAGTCTGACTTGACTTGGACGAGTTCCTCTATCTGACTGACTTGCACGATTTCCTCTATGCTGTCCTGTTTAAACTCACCTTTTGAAGTCTGACTTGACTTGCACGATTTCCTCTATGCTGTCCTGTTTAAACTCACCTTTTGAAGTCTGACTTGACTTGGACGAGTTCCTCTATCTGACTGACTTGCACGATTTCCTCTATGCTGTCCTGTTTAAACTCACCTTTTGAAATCTGACTTGACTTGCACGATTTCCTCTATGCTGTCCTGTTTAAACTCACCTTTTGACTTGGACGAGTTCCTCTATCTGACTGACTTGCACGATTTCCTCTATGCTGTCCTGTTTAAACTCACCTTTTGAAGTCTGACTTGACTTGGACGAGTTCCTTTATCTGACTGACTTGTACGATTTCCTCTATGTTTGAAGTCTGACTTGACTTGTACGATTTCCTCTATGCTGTCCTGTTTTAACTCACCTTTTGAAGTTTGACTTGACTTGGACGATTTCCTCTATCTGACTTGACTTGGACGAGTTCCTCTATGCTGTCCTGTTTGAACTCACCTTTTGACTTGGACGAGTTCCTCTATCTGACTGACTTGCACGATTTCCTCTATGCTGTCCTGTTTGAACTCACCTTTTGAAGTCTGACTTGACTTGGACGAGTTCCTCTATCTGACTGACTTGCACGATTTCCTCTATGCTGTCCTGTTTGAACTCACCTTTTGAAGTCTGACTTGACTTGCACGATTTCCTCTATGCTGTCCTGTTTGAACTCACCTTTTGAAGTCTGAATTGACTTGCACGAGTTCCTCTATCTGACTGACTTGCATGATTTCCTCTATGCTGTCCTGTTTGAACTCACCTTTTGAAGTCTGACTTGACTTGCACGATTTCCTCTATGCTGTCCTGTTTGAACTCACCTTTTGAAGTCTGAATTGACTTGCACGAGTTCCTCTATCTGACTGACTTGCACGATTTCCTCTATGCTGTCCTGTTTGAACTCACCTTTTGAAGTCTGACTTGACTTGCACGATTTCCTCTATGCTGTCCTGTTTGAACTCACCTTTTGAAGTCTGACTTGACTTGGACGAGCTCCTCTATTCTGTCCTGCAGTTCTTTATTTTCTTTTTTCTGCTTTTGAAGCATCTCTCTGTATTTAGTCATTGTCTGTTCATTCAGGTCTCGCTGAGATTCCAGATTCTGCCATTTCTTTGTCAGAACATCTCTTTCTTTTAAAAGTTCTTGGTGTTTAGATTTCAGACTTGCTAGGTCTCTCACAGTGGCAGAATATCGCTAGAAAGATTTTCATATCACATTCAAATCAATGTTAAAAAAACCCACTTTACATCATGAGATGTATTTGGAAAATAGCTCTTAAAAGAGCTAATGTTTCTGTTTGTAAACCCGGCTTTCAATAAATCTTACTGTATCAAATTAACACTATGAATTTGAAAGTAATTAGCATAAAAATTTCTCTGCATCAAACGAGGACAAACTGAAACACATTTTCTTTTTAGAAGGCATTCAGCAAAAGGAGTTATTTTTGTATGTAATCTTATTGAATCATGAAAGTGACAATAGAAATATTGTATGTACAAAACACACTATCAAATCAATTCACTTTATTCAACTTCCAGAGCATCCACATTTATCTTTCAGGAGAGAGTATATATATTATAAAAAATTGTAAAGGATGAGATGTGAAAGCTATGCATAATGGTGTTTTAGTACAGGTATCATTGGAAACCTTAGTTACCTTGTTTAATGAAATGCAAATTCTAGTGTTAAATCACAGAGAAAACACATCCCCCCCCCCTTGGACTCAACATACAGACAGGAAGCATTACTCCTAAACCAAAAACAATTCTAACGAGCTTTCCTGCACTATGAAAACATCAGGATGTGTTTGTCATTCCTATTTGACTATTGCTCCATAAACTTCAAATTTAGTCTTGCATATCATGAGTTGCTTTCCCTTCCACAATAAATGTGAGTTACCTCCTCCTGACTGGTCTTCTCCTGCTGTTGTTGGAGAAACTCTGTCTCTTTCATCTTCAGCTCGCTGTCCAGCTTGTTGGACTTGATTTCTTCTGACTCCTGAGGATGATATTTTAAGATTATTAGAGAAACTGTGGCTTCCCCAGTCCAGTAGATTAGACACTTGGTATGTTTACTCTGGGGTAGTTAATTTTAAAATACTTATCAGTCACCCGAGTATCAGTTAAAAACATCACTAGCTTTAAGGACTACGAAATATATAATTAGGATTATGCCCCCTGCCCTGGACTCTGACCTGGTAGACACCCCCACCCCTATGTGTACATCTGGGACACTGAACTAGATGGTGCTCCCCCAGACAATGCCCTGGTGGATCATTCCGCTGGAAACTAACCACCCTGTTGGTACTCCCTGCTGGACCTGGACCTGGTAAATACCCGCCCCAGACACTGACCCAGTTTGTCCCCCGGACACTGACCTAGTTTTCCCCCTGGACACTGATCTGGGAGATCCCCTTGAGACACTGACCTAGTTTTCCCCCTGAGCACGGACCTGGTAGATCCCTATTCCCTTGAGACAATGATTTATTGAGTTTTGAGTATCCTGCTGCCTTAGTCCTGGCTTGGAGGTTATAAAACTTTTTTGAGCACATTTTCATACTCAAACTCAAACTCCGTGCTCTAAATCCTACACATACTCAAAAGTGAAGGTTATAAAACTTTTACAAAATTATTCTCATGCTCAAATGGAGAACATGCTTGAAGATTTTTCGAGTATTTTTGGAGCTTGCTCAGAGTTGTACTCAAAACAAATATAGCTGAGTTTGAGTATGAGTATGGTAAAAGTTTTATAACCTCCAGGCCTGGTAAGATTTAATTATAGGATTATTCCCCCTGCCCTGGACATCAACCTGTAAGGTCCTTCCAACTTCAACTACCCTGGACACTGACTTGCGTGTCCCCCCCTCCCTTACGCTGAAATGGAAGATCCCCCCATGGCATGCCCCAGACACTGACCTGGTAGACCCCCCCCCACTGGACATGACATGGTAAATCCCCCAGCCGGACACTGACCTGGTAGATTCCCCCCCCCCCCCCCCCCCCCCCCCCCCACCGATGGTCACTGACCTGGTAGGTTTTAATGATGGCCTGACAGTCCCTCCTGATTTGCTCCGTCTCGTCTTTTGCATCCTTCAGCTTGGATCGGGTTTTTGACAGCTCCTCCTTGGTTTCCTTTCAGAAAAATAATTCTAATTCATCACTGAAGTCGATTATCAGGGCAAAGCAATAACACAAAGGCCTAGCTGCTTACAAACTTTTAATCTAATTGTGAATTCAATTATTTTCGTGTAGCATTAATTTGAAGAGAATTGTTACACCTATTGTATAAAGTAGAAGATGAAAATTTGTTAGAGGTCCTTTGTACCAAATGTCATAGCTTTAGAATCTACACATTATATAGCCACTGTAAAGGTTTGTGTTCATGGTTATACATGCAATGCCATGATATAAATTGTGTTTAAAATTCACTGTATGCCAAAAGCATTTAAACCGGTTAACTGTGAAGTCTGTGAATTACGGTTCAATAACCCAGCCATACAGCTCAGTAAACAATGAACTGCACATTTGGTAGTAATTGCTACATTTAATAAAATGTTGTATTAAAAAAAACGTAGATCATGGCGATAAATCAAACTCTTTTCAAGAGAACACTTAATATGATCAATACATGTATAACCCAATCTGTTGGTTTGTTCCATAATTTAGAAAATGTCAAAACTGAACACAGCTGCCACTACTATATTACACAATGCATTTTACATCAGACAACTTCCCCTTTCAATTCAACAGCTGTGGATCTCAGTGAATACATATTGTATATTCATAATACAGACTGTCGACATATCACTGTATTCAAATGTCACGTACGGTATTCTCACATCAGTGGTTAAGACGGTCAGTCAGTAGGAGTGGACAATGAGACATATCTAACATCACCTTGTGGACATCCAGCCCAGCTTTCTGTGTGTTATGGGCCCCATTAAATCAGACATTACCTTGTGGACATCCAGCCCAGCTTTCTTTGTGTTATGGGCCCATTAAATCAGATATTACCTTGTGGACATCCAGCCCAGCTTTCTGTGTGTTATGGGCCCAATAAATCAGATATTACCTTGTAGACATCCAGCCTAGCTTTCTGTTTGTTCTGGGCCCATTTTACAAGACATAAGCTTATTACATCAGATATAACCTTGTAAACATCAAGCTTTTGTTTGTTATGGGCCCATTAGACAAAATATGGGTCCATTAAATCAGACATTACCTTGTGGACATCCATAGCCCAGCTTTCTTTGTGTTATGGGCCCATTAAATCAGACATTACCTTGTGGACATCCAGCCCAGCTTTCTGTTTGTTCTGCGCCCATTTTACAAGACATAAGCTTATTACATCAGATATAACCTTGTAAACATCAAGCTTTTGTTTGTTATGGGCCCATTAGACAAAATATGGGTCCATTAACTCAGACATTACCTTGTGGACATCCAGCCCAGCTTTCTGTGTGTTATGGGCCCATTAAATCAGACATTACCTTGTGGACATCCAGCCCAGCTTTCTGTGTGTTATGGGCCCATTAAATCAGACATTACCTTGTGGACATCCAGCCCAACTTTCTGTGTGTTATGGGCCCATTAAATCAGACATTACCTTGTGGACATCCAGCCCAGCTTTCTTTGTGTTATGGGCCCATTAAATCAGACATTACATTGTACCTTGTGGGCATCCAGCTCAGCTTTCAGTTTGTTCTGCGCCCATTTTATCCTGACATCAGTTGATGAAATGACCTCCTTCTGTTTCTCCAGTTCTTTTGATATGTTTTGTATTTCAGCAGTCTGCAGAAGGAAAATGATTCATTTATATTTCTTAATCACTTCCGATGCCATTCTATTCCCACGTATCAAACAATATGGTCTCAATATCATTTCAACCCAACTTTAAGATACTATGACTAGGGCGTAAAAGAAATAATTGTGTGGTTCTGGTTTGGCAACCTACCCTATTTTTCTACCCTGACCATAATTTTTTAAAGCTTGGGATAGGAATCCAATCATCTGCCCTCGGTTCACTCCAAAATGTTGATGACACTTGGAAATTTAAGACATCAAACAGTATGTATGGCATTAAACGGTATTGCAGTTTTGAGTAACACTTAAATGTCAATATTTCAGTATCATGAGAGGTGAAGATAACGAACAGTGATCAATCTCATAACTCCTATAAGCAATACAAAATAAGAGAGTTGGGCAAACATGAACCCCTTGATATACCAGGGATATAATACACATACCATATAGCATCACGCCAATCTGATTAAAATCAGATCCTCGATTCGCTCCTCTTTCTTCATCTTGTCGCTGATTAAAATCAGATCCTCGATCTTGTCGTTAGCGAAGAAAGAGGAATGGAACGAGGATCTGATTTTAATCAGATTGGCATCATGCAGGTTTTTCATATATACATTTTGTATCATCAAATATTACATGTACAGACATTTTTAATACTTTGTCAAATAAAGAGAGAGAGAGAAAAAAAGAATCCGACCTACCTAGCCTATTTCTGTAAAGCATACAGTATACAAGAATAGATATGGGTTACCCCATATCCAAGATATTCGACTTTTAATTTACTTGAATTTTCACTATGCTCAGCTGATCTCTAAGAAAAGACTGCACTTGTTATGAAACTGGTGTATAGTCCTTCATGTTCGTAGCAAATACCGTCACCAGTCTTTTGTCACTAGCAAACAGTGCACACATCGGTGCTTACAAGACATATGAAAAAATGGATAGATGCCACAAATACGGTACGAAGATATTTATGCTTTTTTGTTGAATGATAAAGAAGGAAATCAAGGAAGTTGGGGATTATCAAATTTATTAAGATACAGCAGAAAAGTATAGCTTTAAAAATACTACATGAGAATGTGTATACCTATTAATACAACTTATTGGGGCACATACTTTGTGCAGGCTTAATTTTTGCTAAAAATGATAATTTTTATCACAAAATTTCCCTTTCAAACCAGTCTTATTTCATCATTCTTCCCAAATTTTTCCTTTTATATCTGTATGGAAATTCAAACCAAAGACATGAAAAAATTGAAATCTCTCGGAATAAATACAATTGTACTCTAATTTTTACCATGTAACAAATTAATGTGGACTTTAGAATGACAAAAACAAGAAGGATTGATGTAATCTACACTTTCTCCAAATTTTGTGTATGGTATAACCTTAACAGCAAAGAAACCCTTAAAAAATAAATAGACAAGCATATGTCACACTGAATACATTGCAAATATCTTCAGACTGGTGACCTTCACCATTTAATTGTGGTCCGAATCCAGGTGTTGAGTGTTGTATACGCATTCCGTCATTAAACAACGGGAAAACCCCACATAAATTACTGAATAACAGTCTCTCTCAGAAGAAATTGTATGATAATTAACGAACAATATTCATCAAAGTAATATAATTGTTGCAACAGTATAATCAATCGTGAAAAGATTTTCAATCGAAGAATGACCTATATATTTTCGTGCAATACATTGAGGAGGCAGCTAGCGTAGGAATATGAACACTTCTTATATACATTTCTGGGGGAAAAGTGATTTTTCTTAAAAACATTTGACTTTAATTTTGTTTTCTCCCACGTATTACATACACATCAATATTCTATACATTTGTTGTAATCCTGTATCTGCTGATCATGAATGGAACTATATTTTTTCAGAGCAATTGTGTGAAGACTACCTGAATCCAGTAATATATCTTGAATAGATAGTATGCACTGATCGAATATATTAAAAAAGAACCACACAATTAATTTTTTTTTGGCCTTAGTTGTCTCTGAGAACAAGAATTTATCTCTAATTCTTCAAACACTGTACATATGATGTTCTGCACAATATAGATCAGAATAATTCTGTGATTACCTTAGCTTCAAGGTCACCCATTAACTGCCGCTTCTCTCCCTTGATGTCCTTGACCTTTTGAGTTAAACCATCTTTCTCTTTATTAAGGTCACGGACTTTGGACTCTAGTCTCTCTATGGCTTTTTGACCTTCAATAAACTTTTTCTCAGCCTGAGCATACTTCACAACCATTGAGTCCTTTTCTTTGTTGGCCTCCTCATACATTTTGGTTACCTGGCATATAACAAAAAAAAAAAAAAAAAAAATCACTCACAGGTAAAACAGTTTCCAATGTATCATAGTACTGTACACTCAGAAGTTTTACAACATACTCGGAAATATCATATAACACACAATCCTTATAACATGCTCAGAATACACAAGTTTTGAGAGGTTTGAGTTATTTCCCTTTAGAGAATCTTCGTACACAATAAGAAATGTAACAATTAGTTTACATGTTGGATGTGTGGGAGAAATGCCCATCAACTGACCTAGTGAATGTAAAAAGCAAGTTCCTTTAGAGACACAACACTGAGGCATGGCCTACTACAGGGAGACCACACTGAGGCATGATCTACTACAGGGATACCACACTGAGACATAGTCTACTACAGGGACACCACACCGAGACATGGTCTGCTACAGGGACACCACACTGAGGCATGGCCTACTACAGGGACACCACACTGAGGCATGGCCTACTACAGGGACACCACACTGAGACATGGCCTACTACAGGGACACCACACTGAGGCATGGCCTACTACAGGGACACCACGCTGAGGCATGATCTACTACAGGGACACCACACTGAGGCATGATCTACTACAGGGACACCACACTGAGACATAGTCTACTACAGGGACACCACGCTGAGGCATGATCTACTACAGGGACACCACACTGAGGCATGATCTACTACAGGGACACCACACTGAGGCATAGTCTACTACAGGGACACCACGCTGAGGCATGATCTACTACAGGGACACCACACTGAGGCATGATCTACTACAGGGACACCACACTGAGGCATGATCTACTACAGGGACACCACACTAAGGCATAGCCTACTACAGGGACACCACACTGAGACATGGCCTACTACAGGGACACCACACTGAGGCATGGCCTACTACAGGGACACCACACTGAGGCATGGCCTACTACAGGGACACCACACTGAGGCATGATCTACTACAGGGACACCACACTGAGGCATGGCCTACTACAAGGACACCACACTGAGGCATGATCTACTACAGGGACACCACACTGAGGCATGATCTACTACAGGGACACCACACTGAGACATGGTCTACTACAGGGAGACCACACTGAGACATGGTCTACTACTGGGACACCACACTGAGGCATAGTCTACTACAGGGACACCACACTGAGGCATGGCCTACTACAGGGACACCACACTGAGGCATGGTCTACTACAGGGACACCACACTGAGGCATGGCCTACTACAGGGACACCACACTGAGGCATGGCCTACTACAGGGACACCACACTGAGACATGGCCTACTACAGGGACACCACACTGAGGCATGGCCTACTACAGGGACACCACACTGAGGCATGGCCTACTACAGGGACACCACACTGAGGCATGGCCTACTACAGGGACACCACACTGAGGCATGGCCTACTACAGGGACACCACACTGAGGCATGGCCTACTACAGGGACACCACACTGAGACATGGCCTCCTATACAAGAAGCACACCGAGGCATGGCCTCCTTTACACTGTCTACCTGATCCACCCGAACTTTTAGTTCGTTCTGCAGAGCAGCTACTGTCCTCTTGGCAGCAGCATCATGACTGGCGAGTTTGTCTTTCAGCGTCCTCACATCATTGTTCTGCTGGGCAATAGTGTACTCAAGCTAGCAATAAATATAGACAAAGTAAGTAAAATTTCCAAAGTCAAGGTCATTCACGGACTTCTGAAGAAAAAACAATCAAAACATTAAAGATACCTTCTTGCTACAAATTCTGATCGGAGACTCAATAGAGAACAAGTTTAGCACTGGATCTAACCACACTGCCCATTGATGTTTTGAGTAAAATTTTGTTTCAGAACAACCCTACTCAAAGTTCATAGTAAAATTAACATTAAAACCCTCTACCTGACCTAAATTAATAATTTGCATGTGTTACTTGAAAGTACCAAAACCTTTTGTGTCAACATATTAAGGAGGTATATACTACATCATCATAATGGCTGACTTTCTTTTAAATCATGAAAATATGAATATCAGCAATATTTGTATATATATTCCATTCAAATCTAATTGCCTAACTGGGCAGCTCAGTCGGTTAACGTGTCAACTGCTGATCTGTATGTCCAGGGTTCGATTCCAGGAGTTGAAATTTGATTACTTTCTACTAAAACTGCATTTTTTTTTTATTACTAAAACTAGATTTTTTAATAAAGTAAATTTGAAAGTTTTTCAATTTTAAAATATTATTGTACATGTATATCCTCCACTTTTCATTCATATTAAATTTCTCTAGACTACATGTGTGTTATTCCTCCTTAAAACTTGTTTATATTTCTGATAAATTTTTACCTCTTTGTGACATGTTAAAACTTAATTGGATTTCTAATGAATTTTTACCTCTTTGTGACCACAAGTTAAAATTCAATCTGATGAATTTTTACCTCTTTGTGACCACAAGTTAAAATTCAATCTGATGAATTTTTACCTCTTTGTGACCACAAGTTAAAATTCAATCTGATGAATTTTTACCTCTTTGATTTGAGGAAGGTAAAAATCATCCTGAGATTTCAACTGTCTGATTTCCTTCAGGTACGAGTCACGCTCCCCGAGGATCCGCTCCACATAGATCTCCTGTTCCTCCTCTCTGATTGTCAGTCTTAAAATAAACACAATTCACATCACCACCACAGGAAATCTCATGTTATTTTTTTTTTTTACAATTTTAGAGCAAATGACAATTGTTAACATCTCGTTCACAACGGACACAGAGGCACATCACAGAAATAAGCTGTAATGTCTCTCCAATCTCGATAAAGATAATACTGTAAATGGTGATAAACATGATGAAAGGTTACATCTTGTAATCTGTTAGTCATGTTAACAAATGTTGTAACAGTGCGGCTATCAAATTTAAGATTTTACAGAGGACAGACATCAAGGTCCACTACTCTTTGATATTCAAATTAATTTTCATCTTCGTTAATGTTCACACATGTCAAGACAGCTCGTTATAAACATGGCTTCTGACAGCTGCAGTATGTATCTTTACCAAAAAAACCAAGGGGGGGGGGGGGGGGGGGGGGGGGGCACACACACACCTCACAAGATTTAATAGGCATGTCTTGATGTTGCAAGTACAGGCATTGTTATATACGTAAAAAAAACCAAAGAAATAAATGTATGAACATCATAATAAATATCTGTGTAAAACGAGAGGGGGCCGGGATGGGTTAGCGTGGCGTGGGGTGGTGTGGTGGGGGTGAGTATATCTTGATCTAGCAGTTTTACGGCATTCATGGAAATATCAAATGCCACTGCATAAAACATAATCTGGCATCGACTTTGTTATCGTAGAATCTACACACGTACGTTTATATTGAATATATTAGTCTACCTATTTACACACAAACATTTAAATTGGGTATATATTAAATCTAGTCTAGTATACAAATGTAGTCTACCTGTCTGTACTTTTACAGTGGGTATATAAGACTATACCTGTACATCTGCTAGCATCATGTCTAAACACCAGACTTACTTAGTTTATCTAAGGTTATCAGATCATCGGGTTTTTTATGTGTGTGTGGTTTGGGGCTGTGATTTTGTTGATAATAATAACATGCCTGTGAAGATTATTAATATGTAGATTATGATATCATTTATTCTTTTTCTTTCTCTCTTTTCCTGTTTATCCTTACTTTTGTTTTGTAGGAGTGGTCAACTTGTAGGGGGTGTGTGTGGGTCCCAATAGACTTACGAATTATCATTCATAACAAGACATAATATATGTTGATTCAGAGTCTCTCGTCATTTGATGCCCTGGTTAAGGGATGGATCATGTGGATATTAAGATAATTATCTTATGTCTGAGACTGGGGTCCTTCAGATATGACTTAAAAACAGAGGTCCTGTGTCGCAGCAGATATTAAGATAATTATCTTATGTGTGAGACTCTGGGGTCCTTCAGATAATATGACTTAAAAACAAAGGTCCTGTGTCGCAGCAGGCATTGGCATGATAAACAACCCTCATTGCTATAGCCCGGAGTGTTAAAAAAACACCCAACAACCAAACATTCAGTTGTAAGAAATTGCAAATTTTTACATATAATCTTTGTTAAACTATAGATTTGGTCATGTGGACAACATTGTTGCAAGTTCAGGAATCTGTGTTTTCTGGTTAAGGAATTGGAAACTTCTCCATTTGAAGATTTTATTTTAGTATCAAAAGATTCTTGTACTTTGGTTGAGTTTTAAACATATACACTTAGCCTGTCAATTTCAGAGGATTTTTCTTTTCATATACATGTATATATATATATCTCATTTGTGACTTTGCATTAAATTAGTTACAGACGTACTACACGGCAACGTGTTACTATGGTAACATTGATTCCCCAAATTATGCAGTACTGTACATGGGTCCTAAGATTTCCTGTGCTTGAATACTTTACAGTCACTTGATCAATAGTGAATTGTTTCATGAATTTCACATGACTCGTGAGCAATTATGATGAGTCACAACACACCTACAAAAGGTCATATTGTTCATGTGAGCTACTGCATTTTCTCGTGTAAAACATATCATAATCATGCTGTGCCTTCTTGTGACCCCGACTTGAACACTGGGGTCATCTTTGAACAAAGTTGCACCTACCCTACATGGCGATCCTTGCATATTAATTTGAAAACAAGAGTCACACAATGCTCACCTGAGTCACATTTGCCATGCTGTTCTTCTTCAGAAGAGTTTCACCCATATTGTGATTCTAACCTAGCCCCATATGGAGATATGATTTTGCACACAATATGTGGATGTTTGAACTATGTCATGGCCTTGCTATTCAGGAGAAGACTTTTAAAAAGATTATACCCCCTACATTCATGTATTATGTATAATTTGATCCCTGATTTTAGTCCCAACTTAACCCCAGGGTCAAAAAAAAATAAAAAATAATAATATAAATTCACACAACTCTGAAATGTTTGCATACTAATATGATTTAAGTGTGGTCTTGCTACTTTTGAAAAGATGCACCCCCCACCCCCCCAATTTTCTACATCTAGGTATTCTCAAGTAAACTATTGAATCCCTATATTGAAGCCAAACTGTAGTCAAAGATGAATCTGCACCACATTGCAATGTTTGCATATATATATTAATATGACTAAATCATGGCCAGTGGTTTTGATAAGAAAATTTTTAAAGATTATATATACTTTGATCCCACTACTGAAGCCCATCCTACATTGGCTTTGTGAACCTTGAGAAGACAAACAAAATGTTAAAAGTTTACGAACAGATGTATACCCGGCATAGAGTGCCAGTGACCTAAATATCAATTGTATCACTGTGGTTTTGACGAATGAAGAAATCTTAAAAACTCATAATAAAGATTTTTTTTCACCTGTATTCATGTATCTTAAATGTAAAATTTGATCCCTGATTTTAGCCCCAACTTCACCCCAGGGTAAGAAAAAAATAAATCCACACAACTCTGGAACTCCACCCTTGGCTTAGGTACTATCTTAAATCCGAGCATTTGGAGAACTTTGTGATGTTATAAAAAAAGTGAATCTACACTACATGAGGATGCTTGCATTGTAAGTTACTGAATGGTATACATAGTTATAATGAACATTCTCAATTCATGGTAATTAACTTTACAATTTAAGTTGATTTTAAATTACCATGTTTGCTCTCGAGAACATTACTAGGCTCACATACAAATTTATAAACTGTATTTTTACAGAGTATAACCTACCGTTTAATTTCTGCATCTCTCTCCTCGAGTTTCACTCTGGAATGTCTCAGCTGCTTTTGTAAATCTTGGATTTCCTGCATAAGTTTATTGTCAAGAGAACCATACATGCCATTGGGTAATGTAACACTGACCTCCGAGTTAGAAATCTTACGAACGTTTTGATTGGTCCTTGAACTACTGGTTAGCTCAGATTCAAGCTCAGACAACAGATCATCGTCAGATTCTGAAGATGAGATTTTATTTTCATTTTGGATATGATTCACTGGGCTTCCATCCATGTTTGAAGTGCCAGTCCCTGACCTTAATCTATTTCTTCCCGTTGAACACGATGTGGGTTTAACGTTGTCCTGACTAGATGTCACACTCTCCGAACTACACTTGCTGACACTTAAAACTTCGTTCTGACAAGACGGATTGAGCACAACGCAAATAGTTTCCTCCGGATCATGTTCTCCTTCATCTTCACCAGTTTCAATCACGTTTGAACTCTCCCCCAGTTCATTAAATGCCCCATGACTTGGAGAGGTTTCTGTCTCCTGGTCACACTCGGGTTCACAGGACTCGATGCTCTCCGCCGGAGACAGAGTAGACAGCTGGGGCCTGTCTTCAGACATCCAGGTTTGGCAACTTATCTCATCCTCCGGAATCACTGACCTCCTTTCCACAACCTCAGAATATTCTTCACTGAAATTCCCTGGTAAATTGTTCGCACTACACTGAATAGATATTGGTTCTGAAACTAAACAAACATTCTCAGAATTTATCACAGATGTGCTTCCTTCACTCCGATCTTCTACTTCAGGTGTTCCACTTTCTCTTTGCTCTGTTCTATCTACACACACTTGCGTACTTTCACTTTCACTTTGAGTCACTTCACTATCAATATTTTCCCCTTGGAAATCTGTCAGACCTCCTATGAGTGAGGCGTCTGCCTCCGCCTCCTCCGGCCCTAGACCCGGACTTAGCTGTTCATCCCTCCCACCACTTATCTGTCCCTCGCGTATAATCCCAACATCTGTCTCTCTCTCATCTTCTGTCTTCTCGTCCAGGTTCACAGCACTCTCATTGCGTTCCTCCACGTTCTCACATCTGCCATTATCTGGCGAGGACTGGTCTCCCTCCACGTTTTCACCCCTGCCATTATCTGGTGAGGACTGGTCTCCCTCCACGTTTTCACCCCTGTCGTTATCTGGTGAGGACTGGTCTCCCTCGTTGCGTTCCTCCACGTTTTCACCTCTGCCGTTATCTGGTGAGGACTGGTCTCCCTCGTTGCGTTCCTCCACGTTTTCACCCCTGTCGTCATCTGGTGAGGACTGGTCTCCCTGTGGAATCTGTTCATTGGCCACAGGTTCGTAAATTTCTCCCTCTATGTCATCGACTGGATTATTTTCCTCCGACTCGGTCTCATTCACCGCTGAACTCTCTGATTCTGGATCCGGATTTTCTGTAATAGTGGCTTCCTCATCTGGATCTAAGCCAGACATTGCCCAACTCAACTATCCTAAAATGTAAAAAAGTACCTTATCATTGTCAATACATACATTACCGTGACATATTTGTCAAAATCGTCATATCCATTACGTACTTCCACCTTCCTGTGACGTCATAAGATTTTGCAAAAATCTATGATTTATTTAGATTTATGCATGGTATTACCATAAATTTTGTGGAGTCTTTTCCAGTGATTATTGTAAAAAAAAAATCACTCTTGTTGATTATGAAATATTTCAAAAAGTCTACATTATATTTGAATAATCAAAAATATGTTTCAAAATATTGAATTCAAAGGAATTAACTGTTTTCTTTGAATCCTTTATGAAGTTCATTATGCAATAGATTTTCTTTAATTTTTACAGAAATTTTGAATAGTTTTGCAAAGAAACAGTTTCATGAAATTATCATGATTACTATTATATTGTTTTACCAGTTTTTGGGAAATTGCTGATGTAGGAAAATTGCGATTTTCTGACGTTGATATATAATTTTGTTTATGTTTGTCTCAACACATCTTAAAAGTATGATGACCTATATATTTTGATAATTCCATAGTTTTAACTCTAATAAATTGAAATGAATAAACATTTTAAAATTTTATCTGATAATAATGCAATTAGGGAGTTACCTTAAGGAACTTTAAACATTAGATATATATGCCAATGATGGTTTACAATAACGACGTTAATCTGTCCTGCAGTTTTTACACGCTAGACCACAATATAATTTGTCAAAATAACCAAGAATCTTTGTGGTCATTAGATAATTGAATATTTGTAATAAAAAATAATAAAAATGCAGCAATTAGCTTCTGAGTTCAATTCATCATGTCAAACAGATTTTAATTAGTCTAGATATACTGGCTTTATTTTTTAAAATTGGAATTAATAGTATTTCACAAAACCAATGTTAACCTGGCTAATGTTGCCGAGACTGACCTAAACTGATGTAGGATCATTTCACTTCACCTTGGACTTAGTAAAGTGGTACTTTGCAAAGAAATGCTAATTTTCATTCAGTAATATTTCACATTGATTTTACACTTTACAAATTAGTACCTTATTTTTTTCAGTGATATTTTGGACATACGTTTAAAATACATGAAACACTAAGCCAGTTCTCTTGTTTATCAATTAATTTCCATTGGTTCTTATTCATGATAATTAACATTCATTGGCTCTTGTTTAGATCAATTAATTTCCATTGGCTCTTGTTTATGTTAAAATTAACACCCATTGGCTCTTGTTTATTAATTAATTTCCATTGGCTCTTGTTTATATCAATCAATATCCATTGGCTCTTGTTTATATTAATTAATTTTCTAATGGCTTGGCATAACGCCATCTATTCTCCAGTTTGGTTTTCAGTAACTGTTATGCATCAATGAAACCCATTGACATTTATCCAGCCCTAATTTTGACATTAATGAGTTCTGTGATTGATGAGCAGCAGCATAACAAAATTTTAAACAAGGTAACCATCCTGTCTGAGGCAAACTAATACCCCCCCCCCCCCATCCCCCCCCCCCCCCCCCAACTGAAAGTCCACGGTGAATTATGTAGAACAGTTCTAATACCCTCTCCAACAAACTGAAAGTCCATGGTGAATTTGAGATGGTTTTCATACACACACTCCTTCCTTGTAATTACTGGTTATTATCTAATAAATAATTGATACTATATAATACAGAAATATTTCCTGTAATGTGATGTCAAACCTTAGAACCTGACTGTATTTTCATGTGATTTGTATTTTCATGTGATTTGTATTTTCCTGTGAATATCTATTATCATAAATAAATGCATTATTGTGTATATACACATGAGTAAAAGAGAAGAATAAAATGAGTTAGCATCCAGTATCAGTATACATAAGTCATGATAGTATCCCCCCCCCCACATGCAATATACTACACCCCCCCCCCCCTCTACAAACTGAAACTCAATGGTGAAATAGTTCTAATTTGGCAAGTGGTATATCAAATGTTATGATCATACTTTAAGTATCTTGATAATCGAGCCTTTTGTGTTGACTGCCATTGTATAAATATACAATTTTAAATGTATCCCATGTCAAGCATAATTCATTCATTGCATTAAACATCCAGTTTTCATTATCCCCTTGCAATGGAGGGCTACACGAAACCCAAGATAAATGTGTGTGTGCAAGTGCCTGTATGATCTCTATACAATGTGTATGTGTGTGTGTTTGTTTCTGTGTAAAGCTAATGCATCTATTAAGTATCATTGTCATATTGGACATGATTTGAGCTGAAAATATTCAAATTTTATTTTTCCATTTTTTATTGTTTAGAATGCTTAACTAAAGTATTTCCAATGGTCAGCCAAAATTTCAATATTGGTTGTTGTGTTACAAGTGAGATACAGCACTCACAATTCTTTGTTAAGTAAACAAAGCTTGTGCCATGTCTTTGTTTACATATATTATATGTTGTATATAGATGGCTTAATAGAAAATAGCATGTTTAACACAAAATGAGATGTGCTAAACACTAGATAGTATTTAATTGTATTCTGAATTAACCATTAAACTGAAAAAAGTATCCTTTCAATAAAACGTTTTACTAACATATATATATTTAACCCATGTAATAAAAAACATAGCATGAGCCTTGTTTACATAACAAAGAGTAGTGAGCTCTGTATCTCTCATGTCCTTCAATAACTGACAATGTTGACCATTAGAAATGCCTTTGTTAAGCATTCTAAACATCAACAAGAGGCCCATGGGCCACATCGCTCACCTGAGTCACCTTGGTCCATATCAGAAGATTTTCCATATCTATTTGCATGTAAAACCGTAGTCCCTATTATGGCCCCAAACCTTCCCCTGGAGGCCATGGTTTTTGCAAACTTGAATCTACACTATGTCAGAAAGCTTTCATGTAAATGTGAACTTCTTTGGCCCAATGGTTCTTGAGAAGAAGATTTTTAAAGATTTTCCCTATATATTTGTATGTAAAACTTTGATCCCCTATTGTGGCCCCATCCTACTCCAGGGGGGCATGATTTTAACAAACCTGAATCTGCACTATATCAGAAAGCTTTCATATAAATTTCAGCTTTTCTGGCTCAGTGGTTCTTGAAAAGAAGATTTTTAAAGATTTTTCCTATATA